>NW_009716302.1:48218-67669 GCF_000703405.1 Apaloderma vittatum
GAAGATATATCCTAACAAATACAAGTGCACTCACATTTCAAGAGACAAGTATTGTAAATATAAAACAAAGCGCAAATTTCAAGGGGAATCTTACTACAGAACAGTAAATTTACATTCCTCGACTACCCAGGAAAAAAATACACTGAATGACTGAAACTATTTCTACACCTAAAAGAATTGACACTTTGTGGAGCTTGTAGAGTCCATCACAAAGTATTAATTCCTGCCTCCCTATTCCACAGAAAAACGGTCATTTACTTAAGTATCTTCAGAAGAGCAATGGCCACTTGTTGGTTTCTACTCCAAAGCATCCCAATGCCATTACTTGCAATGTATGTTCCCATTTTGTACCATATATTAGAGCACTATTATTTCCACATAATTTCACGAGTCATGGTGAGAAAATTAGCATTGTTTGAGTCAGAAAAAAAAAATATAAAGAGTTTCGCTATAGTTACAGCAACTTGATGAATTTCTTGCAGATTTATAAAACATGAGGGATCACGGGCAACTCCATGTAATGGCAATAACATATTTCATCTCAGACTTGGGAGTAACGTAAATATGAGCAAATTTCAAAGTGTCTAAAAACCTCAAATATTTTTTTCATGGCTTATACATCACTAGTTTGCTGCTTGTATCAAGTTCTTAACAACAGGTTAATTGAAAGAAATAACACAAACTAGCACATACATCATGCATTATTGCATTTGCCTGAACATGTCCACATAAGCTGGCTTGAAACAGCTATCCCAGGCACTTATTTCTAGGACGAGAATTCTAATGGCATAGAACTCAGCAGAAATCTGTTAGAGAATCTTGACAAATATTCTGGTGGCCTGAAGTTACCGTACTGCTACTAAAAAAAGGTGGCTTACTTCAAGCTAGAACATGCACACTACATGAGCGACAAGCACACCTCTGCCTGTCGTCTAGTCACGCTTAATTTGTTTAAAAATGGGTCTTTTTTTTTTAGAAAGAGTCCCATCACACTCTGTAACACTGACATTATTTGTTGCTGGCTGATCTCAGTAAATAACTAACTTGCTGCTTACCAGTCACTAACCCTATCCTCTCCCCATCCTCCCAAGGCTACTTGTAATCCGGACCAGCTCTCCAGATGTTTGCCCAGCAGATGTTTGCACAGGGCATTGCGTTAGGGCACTGCAGGAGCCAGTGCACAGGGACAGGAGGAGACTGAAGCCGCCTCCTCGAGCTCACTGCTAGCTCCTCTTCTCCTTGAAAGTAAAACTTCACACTCTCGCCTGTTCATTTGCTTCTTTCCCCTGAAATCACCTTTGTATTTTTTCCTAGACGAGGTCAGTAGTGGTTCAGCAACAGAAATAGCTGCTGTGTTCTACATGCGGGCTCCAAAATTTCAGCTGTGACAAGTGCTGTAAACTGTTCTTCATCACACATACAAAGCTGATAAAGAGGATCTGGGAAAAGGTCTGTCATAGCTACAACTCCAAGTTCAAACCTAGGATGGCACAAATCGAATCAGACCTGCACTGTGAATGATATTTAACTTCTGCCTTTCCGAGGGAAGAAGACGAGTCCTACTGAGTTCCAGGGCGGATTGTTTTAATAATTGACAAGCTGCAAAAACATCCCGCATAAAGAATGCATCTATTAAGTATTTAAACTAAGTATCTAAAATTAAGTATTAAAAATACTATGAAGAATTTAAAACACAAGAGATTAAATACCTTCAAGCCCAAAATTGCATGCTGCACGTAGGTGAGTCTTAGATTTTATTCTGGTACCGCTATATCTACATTCCTAATGAAACCTGCCTTGCCACATTTAGGACAACTTGTATTTACATCAATGATAATTACATCGCCGTAGCCCACGTAAATTCATACATTTATTATACCTTTTTTATTTCTTTTCAAAATTCAGTCAACATGTAGACAAACCAACACATATGGATTTCCAAATAGTTCCCAAACGTCCTTTACCAGGAACTTTTAGAGAAAGCAGTATCTCCCAGGACAGAGAGACTGATGTCTCCCACAGATTGCCTCACTCCAGATAGGAGGCAACCGTTAGGAATAATTTGCCAGGTTTTACAATATAGAAAAGTTACCAGGTTTATACTAGGATTGGTGTATTCGATGGACAAACAATCTGAAAAAAGCATGGAATAGGAAGAGAAGAAAAATTTGTGATGACGTAAAATTATCTATAAAAAGTTAAATTCACTGTAACAACTTGCAGAAGCTATACTGGATGAAGAGGTGATAATAATGCAGCCTATGAAACCCAACACGGACAAACACAAAATGACACTATTAAAAAAAAAAAAGGCAAAAACCCCCAAAATATTACCACCCACCAAAAAAAAAAAGGGCAAAACAAAAAACAGCCCTGAAAAGGATGGACTCAAAATGATGTACTACAGGCTGGATAAGGGAGAAAAATTTTCCTCTAGAGAATTTTTGAAAGCGCTATCTGACTAATTAGCACCAATCAAAAAAATGTTGGCAGAATGTTAACACTGAATAAAGAAAGAATATAGAATTAAGGGGAAGCCAATGTTATGTGTCTTCACACATTCTTAGTAATCCAAAACTCTGAGGACCATTATGGCATTCTTTCACAGAACTTATCATAAAGACGACTGTCATGAAGTTAACACGACGGACTACATAATCCACAACTCAGTCTGAGAAGCACAAAGGAGAAGGAAGCTCTACAAAACCATGATCTTGCAGAAAAGGATGCTCAGGAACATAACTATGCAGTTATTTTCACTATTTGGGAATCCAAAATGTAATTCAACCAGTGAGATTCTCAGGCAGTAGCCTCGGAAGTTTTCACTCAGAACATGACTATTGATTACAGAAACTCTGCAACTCACTGCTACAGGCTGCTGCAGAGACAGGCAAATTTATGGAATAAGAGGCTATTAAATATGATTTTCAGGTGGCAACCTCTGGCATGGGAAGGCTCTAGAAGCTGGGAGGCTATGAAAGGCTTAAGCTAAGCCTCACCTGGAGCTGCCTCACTTCTTTCACCGTTCCCAAAGCACCCAGTACTGACCATCACTGGAGAAAATAGAACAAGCATACCGCGCATCCTTGGTGGTTCCTCGGCATGACTGAGCAATACTTACTCCTCTCGCCCACCCCAGTCATTTGTGAAGGCGTACACAAGACAGGTGAAAATGCCAAGTTTCTCCTGATTAAGATGAACTTGTGATTTTATACGAAAAGACAGCATAACAAATAGCAATTCCAAAGATGGTTATAATTTTCATATCGTAGCTATTTCATGCCTTGGTCTTGATTCAAGGAAAATCTGGGCCTAGATAAGACATACCAAGGAATTCTATATTCTAAGGCAAAAACAAGCATAGATATGGAGTTAGGTTTTCCTCAAACACCTTGTGAAGCTAAAAAGATAAATCAGCTTGAAGTCAAACCTCAAGTGCCGTACCAGGAAAGGACTAAATTGAGCAGGTGAGCTCTACCTAAGCATGTATTAACAAAGCCTGATTTAAACTATTCCATTCTTCTCACCAAAACAAAATCTTTCTATTTCAAATATTAAAATATTTGCACCTGAAAAAGCTGAGGCATACAAAGACATCCAGTTGAGATACTTAAATGCCGGTGTTTGAATTCAGTCGAGTGACGTGTCTCGATGGCATCAGGCACCTAATCAGAGTAGGAATACACAAACCCAACCAGAGCAACATGTCGCAGAGCACGATGCGAGCATGGCAGAGAGCTGTGCCACCTGGATTCAGGCAATAAGATGACCACTCTTTGTTTATTTGATTCCAAGGGAAAAGAACTACCAAAAACTAAGAGGTCTGGGCTTGCTTAAAAAAAAAAAATAAAAAAAATCACACTTCCAACTGGGATGATTTTAGATGAAAGAAAATGGGAACTGTATAATTATATACACTTACCTTGACAAATAGAAAGCAATCTGTGATTAGAACGTAGTAATTAGTTACAAAATGCTTCCCATGAATTTAATTACCCATCAGACTACATGTTTCTTAATTACTTTTATCTCATTGCATCAGTTAAAATTTCTGCCTGCGGCAACTGCCACTCACTTATTTACACAGCTTCTAGTTTTTACAGTGAATATATTAGAGCAACATGGCCAAACAATGCTAGAATTGCAGTTGAAGTTTCTTGCATAAGGAATTTCTCCCCCAATTTTCTATGGAAATTATTTTCTTTGGTTTGAATTCAGGCCTAACTTTATCATCTGTGTGTTCAGGAACTTTCAAAACACCCAAGAAGTCTTTTAACAGAAATTCAAAGAAAAACTTGAAATTCTTAGGTTAAAAAACTCTAAATTTCTAGTTGCAGAAGAAATAATAATATCCAAGCTGTCTACGTAAAACCTGGAAGAGCTGATTAATTCACTTGCATTTTGCAGCATTTGGGGTGCAGTTACCTGTGCTGCGGCCGCATGCTCTTTGCTCTGACAACCGACACTTTGCAGCAAGAACTTTATCGACCCATGAAGTGATGGGTACAACAAATAGCTCTTACACACTGTATACATTTTTATAAGGTAATGTGTAATGACAAAACTAATTTTTTCATACTTGAACTTCTCAGAATTTTGGAATAGCAAAGGTGTAAATACAGGTTAAGTGGAAAATGCCAAAAAGTCAAAATGACAAAAATAAACATACTTTGCAATCAGAAAACACTAGAGTTATTCCTAGGAAAGAGCAAAAGCAAGAGCAAGGTTCCTATAGATGGTAACATGTTACTTGTTACACTTTTCCCAAATAAACTTTCCTAAATGTCATGCTACCGTCATGAAGCTTGATTAAAACTAGGCCTTCTCTAATGAATGTGGGGATTTGGGGGTTGTTATTCATTTGTTGGGGTTGTTATTTGTTCTTCTGTTTTCAAATGTAATGAATAGAATCTAGTGGACTTTGTTCGTCTCTTGATAACATCACTACTTCTGTAATTTTTTTCCATGTTGTTATTTCAGGTACTGTCTATTTCATATCACATTTGCATATGTTTTTGAATTAATGAACACCCTATGTTTAAAAATTGGCCATTAGATGCTATCGTGCTGCACACTTTCCTAAATGCTTCCCCACCACTGTAACAATTGGAATATTTTTTGAAAATGTAAAGTTGTTATAAAAAACATATGCCTTCAGTCAGACCAATTCAAGTAAATGTAAAAGACTGCATGCCTCACAGTAATTTTTTATTTCTAAACCCCCACATATTCTTATTTATTTTCTCATGTGCATAGGTATTGAAAATGTTTCCATGGCATTAAAAGGAAAAGGAGTTGGGGTACAAGCTTCTAGCATGAAAACACTAGGTTCTGGTTTTGTAGGCACGATCAAAGACAATTTAAAAAACTCCAGAACACGGAAAAACATATACGACTGTTATTTTGACATCAAGTCACGTGAATTAAAATAGTCAGCTGCTGTACCTGAGAAGCAAGTGCAATCCAGTTATCAAAACGGATGCACGTTTGCCAATCAGCTTGCGCACATCAGCAGAGACACTTGTGGCATCTTTCGGGGAAAGAGCAACCCGAAGCAGCAGCAGCAGGGTGAGCCAGCCAAGGCAAGACAGAAGCCACCATTACCTGTCCCCTCCTTCGAGGGCTTGTGACACCTGAGCTGCCTGACAAACCGCCGTCCCCTCTGCCCGGCTCCTGTGGCACCTGACTGACAAAAATCCCAGCTCACTGGTACGAGCCCGGAGGTACGTGTCTCGACCGGACTGCCATCAAAAGCCAGATTTTCCACTTAGCTTCAGTAGTTAAAAATCAATGAGTAAAGCAATCTTTAATGTGCAAGAGGTGCAGGTCTGCTGAATTATTAATAAGCAATACAACTGTAAATGCTTTTGTTCCCCATTCTTCAGTGCACTTGCAAATGATTCCGAAATGAAAGGTGCTGAAGCATGAAGATCGCAGGCAGCCATTGCTTTTTGAAATCACAGTGCAGGGAATTGGTGGAATTCTTGCCTGCCTGGGTTATAATCAGACGTTGTGAACTTTCCTTGAAAGCAGACTTCAAATTCACAAGGGTCCCCAGCCTTCAATCAAGAAAATGCTCGAAACGACCTCCATCTGCCATTTTAATGTATTCTTCCCAAAGACTTCCATAAATATTTAATATAAGAAATGCACTGTTTAAACACAATGAATAGCTTGTGAAATTGAAGTTGGCTGACGGATTACACGACATAATATACAGTAAACAATGGTAGAGAAACCATAGGCAGAGCCACACATTTTTCTTCTGCTCCTCAGCTAAATGAATCCAAAAGGAACGTGAAGGCAAATTTCATGATACTCTTATTTGAGCTACAGCAAGCTTGTACAGCAGCCTTAACACAGAGCATGTTTCTAATCTCCTACGTGCATGGGCACACACCAGCCACTTGCCTGCCAGCTCTAGAGAAGATCTACACTGAATCTTTCTTTTTCATAATTTTGTTTCTGAATCGCTTCTTTGCGAGCCAGCACAGCCTTCCTCCCCAGCCTCTTCAAAGAGCTACAATGACAAAAGCTGGGAAGACAAAGCTCTGCCCAACATTTTAAGCTGGGGTTTAAAAAGGTGCCTAAATAAAAGACCCGGTTTTGAAAAAATATTAGGCATCATTTAACACAGAAATCGTAGCAAAGGCTCAGCAGGCTGCCCGATGCGCAGCCTCAACCGCTACACACCGAGACACCTGCATCCGCAGGTCTGTCGACAAAGCACATCCTGGAATTTTTTTTTCCAGAAATCTGCACTCCATACAGCTGTGATTTTCTGGAAAAGCAGTTTTAAGTACTTTTAGGGAATTCCCAAATTTAAAACGTCACCATGAGCTTCGCGATGTCTGCTGCCTGCTCCATGTGCCTGGGTTTGGGATTACTATACAGATCTATAGCCACACAAATACCTTTATGTTTACCACATTCACTATTTTGACCTCTTGTACTATCTGAAACACCTATAATATAAAACCACAAATATTGCAAACATTTGTGTTTTCGTCCCTTTTAAGTTTTTATAAATACATCTCTGGTACCTGACAGCACAGTGTGCTTTTCCACTTCAACACAGAAGAGAGTGTTGGTTTATCAGTAAGTAGCACGTGAGATACTGCTTTTGTAAAAATAGAAAAAATGGCTCTGCTGCAGAAAACGTCATGCCCTTGGAAGAAGACAAAAAAATGCCCCAAGGTTTCTTAATGCTAAATGGAAATGTGTATCTAGACAAGGATTAACTCCAGGGTGACATAAATACTGGAATTCACTGAAAAAAACCAACCCCCATGTTACTCTTACATATGTTCATGTGAGGCATATATACATTAATTTTTTTGAAAATTATTCAAATCCAAATTTTGTGAAAATACCAGTAAAAACATATAGTAGTAGTAATCCACTGTAATCACAGTCCTAATTTTTATAGTAACTTTATATATTTGGTTTTTAAATGAACCAAAAATTAATTTTAAAGCATATGAGTTTTTGGATAACAAATTGTTTTATCAGATGTAAATTTAGTTAACTTTAACTACTTTTAACTCCTGCTTGCGTAGAATATCAGCCCATTTCCAAAGCTCAAACCGCTAATGTTTTATAAACAAGTACTCAAATTTTCTTTTAAAAACATCTAGAAACTGGTACCTAGGCATTGCCAAACTCAAGTCTTCCCAGTCCAGCTGTCAAGATCTCAATCCTTCAAACTGTAACTCCTTATAAAATTTAGACATACTTTTAAATCTCAGCACATTTCACTTTCTTAAAAATGCACAAAATTTGACAGAATTTTAGTTTACTCTTCCTCACTCTCTCTCTTCTGGTGTCCCAGAGTACTAAATCTGAATTTACTGTTGACCCTGGAGAGTGTTCTCCAGTCTTTCAGAACCATCAAGCAGATCATAAAAATTAAGATCCACAGAGATGCTCCTCCTTCTAAGGGCAACTGCTCTTTATCATCTTCACTGCAATGAATTCAAAATTTTTCAAGAAGTCCACGAACTAGGAAATTACTGCTTTCAAGAACAGATTACAATATTAGACAGCAGCACCTTAATTTGCATTGCTGACAAGAAAATTCAGAAAACTCATTAATTTTACAACAGACACAGCTTCTTATTTCATTACTTTGTTAACAATTTCTTCTGCTTAATGTCCTTTTTTTTGAAGAAGAAGAAGAGCCTTGCTTTTCTCTAAAACTAACGATCTGGTCCAACAAAACTACCTAGCCAGACTCATTTGTGACGAGTTTCCTGCGATCCGTTAGCAAGTGAGTATCCACTGCAACTACCAACATATTGACATTCAAAACACACACACATTTTTAATATCAAAGAATATCACTTACATGTTATTTCCTTTTCAAGCTGTTTGCAAAACAATTAATAGTTTTAAACGCCAAAAAGTGATCAAATTCTGTTGTTAAAAAGTTAACACTGTCAGTAGAGGCACAAAGTTTAGCATCCTCACAGCTGGCAGCGTGGGCCCGTTAAAGCCACGGTGCTCAATAATCGCTGCTTTAAATAAGTGCTGCCTGTGGACGATGATTTACGGAAAAAGGAACACTTCGACGCCAAGGTGCAGCTAATTTTATGCCACGTTAGAGGAAAATAGGTGGATGTTCTTTCAGTCAGGAGGACACAGCCATCACAGCTGAGTATATACCATGACTGCACCCTTACGCAGTTCTGCCAGTCCAAAATATTGACAAGCATTAAGTTCTAGATCATCAAGTGTGAATTCTCCTTTTTGTAAGAAGTTAAAAAAAAATAATATATATATCCAGTGGCGATTCTGAGGACAGAAAGCACCTAGGTGTGTAGTGCTACCCTGGAGATGGTGTACCTGTCTTCCAAGAAGCCAAAAACCTCTAAAAAAAGTCAAAAAATCTTAAATAAATGCTTATTTATGAAAAATCACTACTAATGATGACCATTAAAAATGGTACTGACAAACCACACAGTAAAATACCAAGAATATCAAAGGCAAAGACATTTGTTGGTATACCTGACATCCAAAATATATTACATTTGCCTCAGAGCAACTGGAAAAACACATATATTCTGAAAGCATTTCTGGCCTAAATAATACAAGGTATCTATTAAATTTTGCTGCCTTATGAATCAAAGCCTATCTTTTTTCCCTTCAGGTCAATAGCCCCTATCCACTACAGAAATATTCCATCTGATTTGTGGAGTAGTGAAGCTTCTCAACAGACCTATAAATTCACAATACTTAGTACTATGAAATGATATATTCTGTAAATGAAAGTGATGTTAATAAAATAAATTTCCCAAGAGACTTGGGAATAATCGTCGGTAAACACAACTGAAACACATTAACTTCAGAAAAATAATAAAATCCTTTATTAATAAAAGTTGCCACTGAATAACTTGTTGGTTTTTCCTCGAAAAAATTTAAAGTAGTTCTGAGCAAACCGTCTCCCCTCCCCCCCTATTTTTTAATTAATGTTTTTGATTTACCACTCACTTGGCAAAGTGACCTTACTTTTACCCTGCATCTCCCTCTGGTGGTTTCCTTTCCTGTTTATTTAGAAGCAACTGCAGCAAGCACATTCTTTGTATTTTGCTCTAAAGCAAACCAGGGCTTTCAGTTGAAATCGTTTTCATCACCTCCTCCTTTCACTAAAGCTGAACCAACCCAACTAAGCTAAAAGCTGTCCAACACAACTCTCCTTTGCCCCTGCTCCCGTCAAGCCTCCTTTGCCATTTCTCTGTCTCTTCTGTCCAGCCATTTCAACCTTCAGCCAGATCCAGGAAATTCCATCAGGGGAATTAGCAGAACGACAGCAGCCCTCTTCAGATGGCTCCACTGCCAACAGTGACGCTCCCTAAAACACTGCGCTTCCTTAAATATCGACGTTCCCACGATTGTCTTCTGAGGAATTCGCGTTACTGGGATTTACAAACCTGAATTGCTGGTACTCGCACAAAGTGGGGAGTACAGACGCTTACAGTAAGAGAAAAAACCTCAGAGACTACAACCAAGTGTGCAGACTTTACTACCGTGGCTCGAAGGAGAGCTGGCAGAGGAAACAGCTCGCCGAAGATGGAATGAGCCAGCAGCAGCTCTCAGATTTCTGAAGGACATCATCCTGTTGCTGATCTGACGTACAGCCCGTGCGCTTCTGCAATGCACAGCAGCAAACTCAGTGTCGAAAATCTGTTTCTACAACAAATAAAAATCACCAAATCCTGCATACGACTATCAAACTGGCTGCATTTCATGGTTCTTTATCTTGGCTATTTGTGGTTTTTGTCCTTGTAGCGGTCATTTGCCCATCATGACTTTACACGCGCCAAGTATTCCCAACAATGTCCGATGCTTTTTGAACTTTAGAGGAATAAAGTCAAGGTTTTGACAGACACAGGGTAATATTTTCAGAGGCTCTCTAGTACTTATGCGCTTTTAAATTATTAACGGTGTACGTTTGTACAGATGGTTCTGAAACTTTTATCCAATACTTCATTTTCCTTAACTTTGCTCTACTAAAATCATTCACTTTTCCTAATAGCTTCTAGCGCTGAAGAGTCACTTTGGATATGTTAAATGATTCTTCAGAGGCTGACATGGCAGTAAGGAGCAAAAAAACGCCGCTTCAGAAAAAAAAACCAAAAAAAAAAAAATCCAAAAAGCAAAAGAAAATAAGTCCCCAAAACCACTTCAGAATGATAGATGAGGAACTAACCAGGCAAGTTGTTTCAACTCATTGAAAAATATGTAGGGAACCTGGTGGAACACGTGAGCTTTCCAAGCCTCAGAAAAATACGGTAAACAATGGCCACAGAAAGAAAACGCGTTGAAATGACTAAACAAAGTCCTTTCAAATGCTATGTAATATTAGCACCATCCTCTCCGCACTTGTATACTCCTGGGACACACGTCAGTGTGCCAGAGAAGCATCAATCATCAAGCCAGAGAAAAACATAAACCCTACCAAACTGTAGGGTGGTCTTTTCTCAGGAAGAATGTCAGCGTATTTCACTTTGATCTCTCTCTTTTTTTTTTTTTTTCCCCTCAGAAATAGACCAGGAAAATTCTCCACCCTATAAAAATAATAAAGCACAAAGCTCACAACTTTCCAGTCCAAAATAAAATCTCCAGTGAAAATTGTTTCTTTCCAGGGCACCGAGTGACAAATTAACATTAAAAATGCCGGATCACAGATGTTACAATCATAATTACATTTGAAAGCAGGAATTTCTGCTTTTAGCATTGCTCAGCAAGGAAAAGGAAATACTGTTTTAATAATGACACAAATAGACTAATTTTACATCTAATTTTCAGAATCTAGAAAACCTACAGACTTCATTTTGTCATGTCCAGAAGCCTGCAAACTGATTATAGTCAACACTATAATTAAGATTTCAAAATAGATTCTATAGTTTGTCTTTGGTAATTAATCACTTTCCAGGAAAAATCCTCTTCTGGGATTAAATGCCCATTTCACTCAGGAAAAAACCAAAAGCGCACACACACAATCTCTGTATATATTTAAGTAAGTCTATATGTTCTACAGAGAAAACAGATTTCCCCTGATAGGTATTATAGCAGCAGTATAAGAATACAACTGTCATATTTTAGTAAGAAACTGGACACAGTTTTCTAAATGGACAGAACTCTGCTGAGCAGAATCCTGGAATGTCAGCGATGGCTTCTGGAGAGCATAATTAAAATAACTAGTCGGAAATACCGGTCAGAATGCACATTTCCAACAAAGTGCAGAGGTTTGGGTGTGACATGCAAAGTTCCAATCTCGACAAAAAGCCAAGACTTCCCCTGATGGGTTTTACCCAAATTAAATGATCATCAGAATTTTAGAGCAAGAAGTCAACTCTAAAAAAACTGGTCCTGAATCCTTATATGCCCCCAGTGAGCTGAGAGCAAACCTCAGTGGGCAAGTCTACGTAACATGTGCATGTTAAGAAATAGCTAGAAATCCAACTGCTGTTTCTACATCTGTATTTAAATGAAGACATTGAAGTAAAGGGGACATTGAAGTAGGTTGGGAGAGGAAAAACGACCAAACAGAAGCCACTTTTCAAGAACCTGCATATTAACTCCACAGTTGCCTGTGAAGTATTCATGGCACCTTACAAAATACTCTTCCCCCCAGAGAAAAACATACTGAGAAATTTAATTAACTCTTTAATTTGCAAAAAAAAATATCTTCCTAATACTAGAAATGCAGGCAGATATGCATAAGAATTTCTTGTTATTAAAAAAAAGCAAATGAAACATTTTTTATCATAATTGGTTTTCCGCTGTTCCAAGCTTTGGCAAATAAAAACCCAAGTTAAGTAAGTAAATCAGGGCACGGTTAAAGACTTGATACTGACTGAAATTTCCCTGTTTGAAATATATGGCCATTAGAAGTCCCAATGCTACACTAGTATTAAATCATTCGGAAACCATACTGTGACAAGAATCTTAGTGTAGTATTTCTCTTCTATTTGAAAAAGATTTTTACTGTGGGACTAGTAAGACAGCCTGTCAATCCTGAGCAACAGCTGATCTATAATCAATCACCTGATCGTTAGTGAAATTAAAAAGCAGTTGCACGTAACCAGGCATCTAAGTGCCTTTGCCGGCCACATCCTTAAGTATTTGCTTGTGACTACACGTGCAGCCAGGCTGACTTCGTCACACTGAAGGAGTATAAATGACATGAGCTAGTGTGAAAGGTACGAAAAAAATGTAGCTTAATTATGGATTCAATGGCATATTTTTTCCTTGCCTGGCCTAACGAAGATACAAACTGCTATTGTAAAGCTCAGATGAAGTTGAAGACGGACAAGAACACCCAGTTTTGTTGGCTTTCCAGTCTTCCTTTCAGATGGAGGGCGTAGGGATGCACATGGCTGAAGATGCATGTTCAGGTTCAATGAGGAGAGGGGAATCCCCAACACAATCGATATACTGGCCTCGTTAGGGTTTTGGAGTTGTTTTGGGGTTTTTTTTTGAGAGTCTTTTGAAACTGTTGAACTAACACAGCAAGGGCATATTGGGTTTAACATTCAAACTCTGATTAAATGAATTCTGTGCACCACAAGCAATAGAAACAATATAAAAGGCAGCACATCAATATCCAGTCTTAAAGGTGGTTCTTGCTAGAATGAGATTAAAGTCTGACATTCTTTACATACAAATATGGCAGAATTGTAAAATACTTATTTCAGAAATTCTAACAGCTCAGCAGATCTGTAGGAAGAAGCCTTTTATACTTGTCCTTCAAGAATTTTTAATTGCAGCAGCATGAATAATTGTTAGATCTAGATAAGACATTTTACATAGGTGGAAACAGAAAACTGCAGAAAAGTTAAGTAGTTTCAAGAAGTCTTTTATACTTGAAGGAGAATTGCTGCTCAGAGAGCCCGACAGCCGGCAGTACAATCACATAGGCTCTTGTTTATTTTCTTGAAACTTTAAAAAAAACCTCTAGTATTGAGACGGGACAGGAGATCTACTCCTGAGCTGGGTAATCCTCACAGAGACTCACAGCACTCCAGCAGAAACCTTCCCTCCTGCTACTCAGGAGAGGAGAAAATGTGCCTGAAAAGGAAGTTTTAGAATGGAAAATGCTTATTAAAATTGCAATTTAAAGTGGAAAACCAATAAAGTGGACAGCGGTACAACTACTATGCATTATGCATAGCTGCAGAAAGTCCTGGAAGACTGCACAAAACCAAGGAGAAAAGGAGGTGGGCTTATGAAATTGTGACCTACTAAGCAGAATCTGGGACATATAAAAATAATTACACCTACAAAAAGCAGCCATAGATCCCTGTCTGAGCAGTTTATTGCCATGAAAGATCTAATGCTTCTGTCACCAGTTCCATATATTTTTATCAAAACTGTAGGTATTTCCCTCCAAATCAAGATTTTACAATCATGAATTACCATATAAAACTATTTGGAAAATTCTTGATGTTAACTAGAAAAGTACTTAATGCTTCTTGTATTTGCAATACTAAGAATTTACAAATTATCAATACATACTTTCTATAGAAACGTTACGAATCAAAATTCATGAGAAAAAAAAATAAAAAAATAGTCGAGAAACTCATGTATCTATGCAGTACATATGTAAACCCAATCAAAAGTGTATGTGCCCTGCCAGGACTCAGACACACATCAGAGTTATCTCATCAGCTGTGATTTTCATTTGTGAGAAGTCAGTCCAAGGCAGACACAAGTTAATTCACTTTAGATTCATCTGCAGCAGGACTACCTGAATCCGCTATCAGCCTATATACTACAGTTAATTTGAGATTATTCACAGATATAAACTTAAGAAATCTGCTCTATGTACATCGCTACCTTAGTTATAGCTATAAAAACTCCCTCTTATGGAAACAGAAATCTTAAATCTATACATTCAATATTAAAGTCTAACATAAGAACTTCATGAAGCATCTAATACAGGAAAATGGAAAAGAGCTTTATATTGCGTACACTGTGCTTTTCTTATGCTCATAAGAAAACATTATATATTTCAAGGTAATGCGATAAAATTATCATTTACTCCAATAACTGCAGTAGTGGCAGTCACACCCAAGAGGATCCTGCAGGACTGAGGTCTTCAGCAGTCATCAGTGGTTTATACTGAAGCTTTTTATCGCTCCTTCTATTAAATTTGCAATTGTACGACCAGATGTGGATTTTCTGGTGCAACTAAAGACATGTGGGGTTTTTTGCTTGCTTTTAACTGCATAGACATGGGACTGTTAGGGACTTATCAATCCAAAGGACACAATAAGACCTTTAAAAGTAAAGACTGCCTCTGGAGATTCATTATAGTACACCGAAAAACTATTAAGCCATTATGAAGCCTACTCTATGATTGAAACCAGACAGTTAATATAAGTCCTACACACCCTTCTTCCTTCTACAGTTTCTATATTCTCTTGTCCAAAATCATTAGTTGGAAGTATTAATAAATGTATTAATAAATACATTCTCCTATGAAACCCTGGGTAAAAAATATGGGACAGACATTACTTTAGATCTAAATGCTTTCAAAATATTTTTAATGTGAAGATCGCCGTGCAAAATCTCAACAATTTACTTGCTAAGAGCTTTTAAGCAAGGCAAGTGGTCATGTCTTTTTATAAAGAAGTACTAACAGAAACGTTTCTGCAAACCACAACTGCTTTTACTACATTCATCAGCCACTATGAAAAGCTATATGGTAAAGCAGCTTTCCCTTGGCATACCAATGCCACTACAGTAAGTAAGTACTGCATCACCTGCAACAGCACCAAATAATATAGTGTCAATATTCGGGGGGAAAAAAATCACATATGACTTCCAGTGAAACCATATTCACAAACCCAAGGTTCAAGGATAGCAAAAAAGCTGCATGGACAAGAAAGAAAAACACCACCCTTGCCACCTCCTTAAAGAAAAACATCCCCCCAGCCAACACCAGCAACAAAATACCCAAAGTCACAAACAAAACCCAAACCAATAACAATCAACTAATCATCGAAAAAATTGCTAATAACTCTGCAATACCCTGAACCACAAAAGTTTAAATACTGTCACACTGTAAACTAAACAAGTGAATTTTTTCACTACCTGACTTACACCAGAGTTAATCACAACTTATGAGCACTAAAACATATTTACACTGCTGCTGCCCAAGACAAAAAGGAAGAGTTGATTTCCCACATATTATCCAGCAGTTACAGAATTCACCTATAGATCATTTCCCTTGGAATTCCAGCATATATTCAGACATTCCCCGTGTTTTATATTAGACAGTGTGCACGATCCTTGTGTAGCATAATACATTTGAAAGTTTGGACAAAAATAAATTTGCACCTATAAATGGATTGCTTTAGATGCTAAGCCCTGCAGCTACCCCCAACAAACCCCTCACAGTGAGTTTTAGCATTTGCACGGGGAGATTATCACAGTATGCTCCTTGACACAGCAGAGCTCTTGGTGACAAAAAACAAAATGTGCCTTCCCCTTCTCCCTGGGGGTGTGCTGGATTCCGAACCATTAGCAAATACAACTCCATTATATGGGAAGGAAGTGGGAAATGGTTGTGCTCTGCAGGTGTTCAAAAATACATTTTCAGTAAGGGAGCAGATGCTTGAAAAGAAGCAATTCAAGTAAGCACATGGCACTATAATCAGTCTTACTACTGTATTTGAAAGCAACTGTCTTCCTCTCAAATATACAAGTTACTTGGTTTTGGCATCACACGTATTTATTGCACCTGCAAATGCTTGAATATATTACACTCCCACATTTCAACGAATTTTTTTTTTAAAGCAACAGGACACACCAGCCCACAAACAATGAGGAACAAATTGCTATCCCAGTCACAACAAACCTTGACAATTCACATGGCACAGGGAGTTGCCTAAAAATCATTTTAATTTTCAGTGTTTAAGGCTACTAATGCACATAGAATGAGGCATAATAATATGCCATTACCTTCATTTTAGATATTTCTGCTACCTTATATGACCAAGCAACATCTGCTTGTTACCGTACTCTGAAAACATGAAACATCCATTCACAGAATCACAGAATGACCTAGGCTGGAAGGGACCTTAGAGATCATTTTAATCCAGCCTCCCTGTCACCAGGGACGTCACCTGTTGACTAGACCAGGCAACATATGGGGACCGAATAGGAATCGAACCCGCGGCCTTGGCGTTGTTAGTGCCACGCTCAACTGACTGAGCTAACCAGTCCCCATTGTTACAAAACATCTTGTTTCAGTTCATCTTGAGGGACCAACAAACGCATGCAGAGGGAAAGGTTGGCTGATCATAAATGAGTCCAAGGAAAATGAGGGTCTTTCACTGCAGACAGAAGCCCGCTGGAAAGAAGATCATTCAGAATGGTTTTCAGTAAAACAGATAGCCCTTAGGCAGAAAACCTGAAACAAAATCATAACTTAGGTGGTTGAATTTTCTCACTAGCTTCACATAGCAGCTCATTTTTCTTTTACACGTAGACAGGACTGAGAGCGTACAGGAGCACTCTGCGTAACCGCTGCTTTCGTTTTCTTCTCCATACTGGAAACCGAGGACTGCTCAAGAACGCACTGAGAACTGGTGATCAACTCCTGTTAGTCTTAAAGGCATCTAGAACTGCTGATTTATGATTTAGTGATCTAGAACTGGAGGAGGTCCAGTTGCTGTGCTTAAGAAGAGGTCAGGAGACTGAACCATGGACTCTCTATTCCCAGGTGGCATTTGCAGGTGAAGAGAGGAGGATAGGCTGGGGCCCGCAGCAATTTGCCTGTCCTACTGAATATCCATGCGTAAGGTGAGACATCAGTCTTCCAAAAGCTATTCTGATACCTGTCACGTATATCAGATCATAGTTTTTTCTTTTGTTTCGCTTTTAAAAATGATTAATGATTTTCACAAGAAGTAATTTTTAAGTACCTTAAAATCCATTTAATATTTTACCCTTTGTAATTTTTGCCACTCAGATAGTACATCCTATCTGGGCATGCACTGGCCTTTATGCTAACAGAAAACCATTTTAACTTCAACTAGTTCCTCCTTCCTTTTCTACTTAGACTGACAAAATAACCCCAAATGGAAAGTTTAACTTCCTTATTCTTCCCTTTCTATTTTTTTCCAAGTCCTCTCCATCATGACTGTTTCCTAAAGATCATGTAAGGGCAGCTGTTTCTTTCATGTCTGAATCTCTCAAATATCCTAAAACATCTTCCCTATCCACCGAAGGATCTATTTCCAACAGGCCTACGAATAAGACTATCAATTTTGAGAGTCACTACAGCACTTTCTTCCAACCTGTTAGGCTATTAAACGGATATTGTGAGACCAAATCCAATTTTCAGTAAGTTTCAACATATATCAGCAGTGACAACATTTTGATAAGTCCCTGCTCTAATTTCAAGAACTTCTGTTTAAAAATGCAGGATAGCTGTTGGATTTTCCAGATCACTGTTCTGTACTGTCCAGGTTCTTTACTTGCATCTGCCGCTAGCATTTACCCAACCCAGAATCACAGTATCTCAGATTTTATGCATATTTTAAAGGAGATCAAAACAAAGACACCAAACAGGTTTAATATCTATGCCATCTGCTGCTGGTTGCTTTAAAATTCTCCGTTTAAGGTGCTCTCAGAACTTCAAGGATACTCAAGTGATAGCTTGTTTTGACTTAGATTTATTCACACTGTAGCTAATTACAGTTTGAGCTCCTTTACCGTATCACTAATGCGCAAAAGACCTACAAATCCCAATAGCAGAGAAATGAAAATCAGAAAGCTAAAGCATAATGAGTTCTCCTGTAGTTTATCTTCAATCGACTCTTCCCTAAATAGTACAATCGATATTTAAACACTTTGCAGACAACTATGTCTTAGAAAAAAAAGTTATAAAAAGAGGGTGCCCTTTAAAAGTAAACATTTGCTAAATCATGGTAGTGACCTACAGCGGTATTTCCTATGCTTTGTACACATAGTGCAGTGATATATTTGTATTTTAAAATTTCCACTGTAAATGTTTATCATTAACATGCTTTTGTTTCATAAAGGAAGGTAACAGCAAGAAAGTCTCCTTCCGTAATTTTGTATTGATAACACAGCGACCATAGTCCTTTATAAAAACAATAAAACAGTATTACTTTCTATTCTGTTCTCTTTACCCTCCAACTTACTGCCACACCGCCGCAAGCCACACAAAGAAGTTAATGTTTCCTAAGTTAAACAACAGGCTGTCTGCTTATCTGAAAACTTAAACGTGGTGCAACTTCCAGCTACCTTAGAGCAAGCACAATGCCTAGCAACCCTGCACAAGGCCAGGGCGTCGGGTTTAAGTCCTGTCGCGCGCGTTCGCATGAATGTTTCCAGTCCGCGTAGGCACAACACGGCTAATAAACCCGAGCTGCGCAAGAAGGAGGCTGGGGGAATCAAAGAAAAAATAATAATAATTAAAAAAAAGGCAGCATGTATTTGAGCCAGGTCCAGGCCCACCTCCCAGATAATCCCCAGTTTATGCCCGACAGCTGTTTATACTTACCTGATGTGCAGCAGGTGCTGGACAAAAGGGTCACACACGCCCCACACCTGCCGGGGCAGCACCCCACGCCTCCGCCTGCGAGCCCTGGGGAGCACAGCCAGGAGGAGAGCACTCACCCCCCCCGCTGCCCTCGGCTCACCCGTTCTGCCACGGATTTGGGGGGAAAAACCCTCTACACCCCATACTCCTCGCTGGCCATCAGCACGTAGGAATCCCAAACCAGCTGCCCCTCAGTGCCTCCTCCCATCTCTCGGCAGGGGCTAGTGCTCACCCATTTCCTTTGTTTCTCAAAAAAGCACAGAGGGTTTTCAGCTTTGTTATACCCAAACTGTACAGAAAACGCAATTTTTGGAACAATCCATCAAGGATGTCCCCATGTGTTGCCTGGTCTAGTCGAGAGGTGGTGTCC
>NW_009716302.1:67716-68354 GCF_000703405.1 Apaloderma vittatum
ACATTCTATGGTTCTATGATAAAGAGTAATAATTTAGGTGCAACAGTCAGAGGGCTGGAGATGGCACCGCTCCTCGTTCAAAGCCATCCATTTAACCATCGCTCTGTTGCGTTTAGATTAATACACTGTCTGCCCAAACATTTCTTTTTACATGGTGTATTACTTGGTAACGCTAGGTTAGAGTCAAGGACACTCGCAAAAATTTTCCAGCCACGATCAAGAAGCCTTTATGCACACAGAGCTAACTATCTGTTTCCCCCCTATCACAGGTAAAATAGAAATGTGCAGAAAGGAGAAAGCCAGGGAAATTAATGACCAGGCCTTAGCACTATGAGGTGCAGGACTGAGGCAATACAGAGGTCTAGGAAGAGGGGAGGATAAAAAACCTAACGAAGAAGCCAAACCAGACATTGTAGCCATGGGTGCTACTTTCATACAGCTCCACGGGATGATGTTCTCATGTTGATTTCACTTATAGTTCTGAACATTTTTTGTTTGCCTGAAAGTCCAAGAGCTTATCTCGTGGGCAGGTAACTGAACAAAGCCCTCTGGTTTCTCCAGATTAAGGAATAGAATCCAAGGTCCTTTGATCCAGTGTCTCACACTTCTATCATCAGAGCTAGAAAAAGCAAAAGAAA
>NW_009716303.1:0-2446 GCF_000703405.1 Apaloderma vittatum
TAGCTCGGAGTAGGGGAGGGCTGACTTGCCCCTTGACAGACCTCGCTCCGCGGTAGTTGCCATCCTTGTCTGCCCGCATCCCTTAACCGTTAATGCAGTTACCCCCTTCCATCGCTTTTCACCTGCCGCAGAGCAAACGCCTGTCTTTCTCCTTTTCCCCCCAGTGCCTCTGATGGCTGTTGCAGACAGGCAGCTTTGCACCTCTACTTTGTCGAAAATCCTTGTTCCCAAAAACTACACGGTACCTGCCCCTTCTGCATCCTCCCTCCTGCCTTTGGGTGCTCTGCAGCGCACTGTACCGTGGCACTCTCGTTCTGCCTCCTGTGACCGTCCCCCTGCGCCCTCCCAGCACCCCGAGCTGGGCAGGAAGGCAGTGGCTGACAAGCGCTGTAGTTTGTGAACAGACCTGACCGAGACAGGGAAAGGGGTTCCCATCACACCTCAGAGAAATGTGGGCAGCTGCAGAATTAACTGTTTCCCGTGATAAAAATGTCTTTGCCTTTTGATTTTACAGCAAACATTATTTTTCCCCGATAATAGTTGAGGAGAGGAAGATCTGAATGCCTTCTTCTGAATTGCAGGTTTGTGCTGTCATGCCTGGCGTGGCCGTGCGGAGAGCATTTCACCACTGACAGCACTTCAGGAGCACGGGAAGCTGAAAGTATGGAGCTCTGCACTAGGACAAGCCCCATAACCTCCACAGCTTGGTACAGCCGTGGGAGGAATACAGAGCCGAGTGGTTGGAAAAGAAAATAAGTAGCCAAGGTAAAGAACATAAATTGTAGAACCCAGCTACGAAATTTATATATACTATCGCAATACTAAAGCCAAGGCCTCAGGAACAATATGGTATGTTTGCAGGGTCCCTGCTGGAGGTCCAGATTAGATACCCTTCATATCGTGTTTTAGTAAAGCTGTGGATGTTGCCTGCAGTAACCTCACACACCCACACACAGACATTCTTCCTGTTTCGGTTTCCACACTGAAGCAATAACCCCATACGCCCCAGGATATGCTTCTGCTAGTAACAGATGAAATCCCCGAAGGAATGTCCTCTCTGTTGATGAGGTTTTTCCTCCGCTTTCACAGAGACATGACTGTGATCATGGGAGAGGAAGAAACTCTTTCTCACTGCAGACTAGCCTGTTAATTGTATAAAGGTTATCTGCATTCTGCTTAGCTGCCGTAGCAAATCTGAGCATAGCAGTAGTGTGTCAGTGTGAACCCAAGCTAGGAAATTTTTACAAAGTCAGAAAGAAATCATGGAATCACAGAATGGTTTGAGTTGGAAGGCACCTTAAAGATCATATGGTTCCACACCCCTTGCCATGGTTTGCTCAAAGCCCCATCCAGCCTGGCCCTGAACACTGTCGGGGAGGGGGCTGCCACAGCTTCTCTGGGCAACCTGTGCCAGTGCGTCACTACCCTCACAGAAAAGAACTTCTTCCTAGTATCTAATCTAAATCTCTTTGCATTTGAAACTGTTGCCTCTCATCCTGTCACTATACTCCCTGATAAAGAGTCCCTCCTCTTCTTTCCTGAAGGCCCCCTTTTAAGTACTGGGAGGCCGCTATAATATTCTCTCTGGAGCCTTCTCTTTTCCAGGCTGAAGAGCTCCAACTCTCAGCCTGTCCTCACAGGGGAGGTGCTCCAGCCCCCTGATCATCTTTGCCGCCCTCCTCTGGATGTGCACTAGCAGGTCCATGTCTTTCATATGTTGGGGATCCCAGAGCTGGACACAGTACTCCAGGTGGGGTCTCATGAGAGTGGGTTAGAGGAGGAGAATCACCTCCCTCAACCTGCTTGTTGCACACAGCCCAGGATGTAGTTGGCTTTCCGAGCCACGAATGCACGTTGCTGGCTCATATTCAGTTTTTCATCCACCCACACACCCCCAAGTCCTCCACAGGACTGCTCTCAGTAGAGACAGCACTCTGCCTTCTACCTTCTCTGCTTGCTTAGATGTTTCACTGGGCAGTGCTTGTGGAACATTTGTCAGATGCCAGGACCACCTCTGAATGCTGTGGGATTTCCTCCTCCCAAGTTTCTGTTTGTTGACAGCTTTCAGAGAGAAACCCTGCTGTTTGTAGTTAGCTGCCTGGGGGAAAGGTCAATGTGTGGACAGGGTTTTGACTCCTCCTGCTCTAGAGTGGGGGTGGGACATCTGGTACATACTGCAACATGTAAATAGCTTGGTCGGCTTGTACTGCAAAACTGTTGTAGCAGAAATTGTTTGTAGTGGCAAAGCCGTGAGAGCTGTACGGCCGCAGAAAGCAACCTCCCTTTGTCTATTGGCTTGGAACTGCTGGAAATTATCCATCTGCAGGGTCAGTCCACTTCAGCATTCTGCAAATATTTAAAGTAAGGACTCAGATTATTAACTTTTAAGGCTTTTTTTTTTTTTTTTGCTGAGGCTTCTTCTTTCCCTTTCTCCTGTTTTTTTTTC
>NW_009716303.1:2477-25707 GCF_000703405.1 Apaloderma vittatum
GATCAAGGTTGCAGTCTTTTCTTTTACTTGCTCCCTTTCTGTCTGTGTTTGCCACATAGAGTAAAAGGCTTCCAAGACTGGTGGTTTCATAATCGCTGGCATCTGAGGTTCAAAACCGTTCCCTTCATCTGAATTGTCTCCTTGATTCTGATGCTGTTTAATCCCGTACTACCCACTACCTGTCATTAAATAACTGTTGGTGATGAATGAAGTGCACCAGAAACTATCATCTTTACTGTCAGTTTCCAGTGTTTGTTTGCACCAGTGCCCATCTGTCCCATCAGTCAACACTATCTGGAGCTTCAGTGGTTGTCCGGAGGTATTAGTTGTCTAGAGCAATTGGTAGCTTGAAGCAGAGTTCAGGGAGTATATCTCTGAAGTGACACAAACTAGTATTAAGTAACTATTAAGATTAAAAGGGGAAAAAATAATGTCTTAAATGCTTCAGAAGTAGAGGAGAGTAGTTAGTCTTTTGGCTGTCATTATTAAAGAAATATAAGTATGGCTGGGTTTTACTCTTTGCTTACACCTGTATCTATGATTGCTGTCAACCAATTCTGAGTCCAGCACATCCAGTGTATATCCTAATGTATATCGCTTATCAGAAGAAGGGACAACCTTGGATCTCCTTTAAGGGAAGTATCTGACACTAGATACCTCAGTAGTGTACGGGATGTCCATAAATGTTTGTTGCTCAGTTGACTCCATTCTTTCATGCAACCACTCTGCTTGTTCCCCATATTCAGCAGAGGCAGAAGATTTTAAGACATATGACAAGATCTCACTGAATATTCAACTAAGATTACTTCTGTTTGCTTTTGTAAGAAGGATTCCTGGTTGCTGAACTTGACGTAAGTGCCCAGATGGACCAAGGAGAAGTACAAGATCATGAGACCTTGGAGGAGACACATATGGGTGAGGAGTAAGTTAGATAAGTTTGTGAACACAGAGCTCCCTCAGTGTTACTTAAGCCACTTTATTTCATGCAGCTCATACTGAGACCTGCTCTTTTTCCCTCAGGGCAGGCACACAGCCTGCCTTTGTCAGCATGCTGTTAAGAGTATCTATAAGAAGGCACAACATTAGGAAGACAAAATGTGAAGATTTCTTGTGGGCAAGGAGACTCTTGTAGCATTACCCTTGGCTCTGCTGTATGTGGCACGTCTGCTCTAGGTTGCATGACGATGCCATACGACCTCTCCTGCAGCTGGTTTCTATTTTCTCCCAATCTTCCCTTTACTGCTTCTACTACGTGGTGCAAACCAGGCTCCCTAAGAGAACAGCTTGCTCATTCCTTGCTGTGTCCTTTCGCAGAAAGAATCACAGTTAGAATCGTACGGGTTTTTTTCTAGGTGGTGAGTTAGGTCTTCTTCCAGATCACCTTGCAAGCACAGATCTGCAGCATGTGTTGGCAGCAGGGTCCAGAGGAGGAGAGGAGCGGTTCGGGGACAGCCATGGAAGTCAGCACAGCTCTTCAGAGGCTCAGCGGGCTGGCTGTCAGGACGAAAAGGAGGCTGAGCTGGCTTACTCTGATATCAGCCTGGTGAAAAGACAGGTGAGAAGGGTGGCAGCAACCTCACGTCGAGCCCCTCGTGTAGAGCGGCCCACCATCTGCTCTGAGTGTGGCAAGGGCTTCAGTAGGAGCATCCACCTCATCCAGCACCAGCGAATGCACACTGGGGAGCGCCCGTTCCTCTGTGGGGAGTGTGGCAAGGGCTTCAGCCAGAGCTCCCATCTCATCCAGCACCAGCGAGTCCACACAGGCCAGAAACCCTACACCTGTGCCGAGTGTGGGAAGAGTTTCAGCCAGAGCTCCAACCTCCTCAAACATCAGCGCATCCACACTGGCTTCAAACCCTATGTGTGCAGCGAGTGCGGGAAGATCTTCAGCGACAGCTCCACTTGCATCAAACACCAGCGTATGCACACGGGCGAGCGGCCCTACAAGTGCCCAGCCTGCGGGAAAAGCTTCAGCCAACACTCCCACCTGCTTCAGCACCAGCGAGCCCACGACGGCATCCGGCCTTACACCTGTGGGCAGTGTGGCAAACGTTTTGGGCAGAGCTCTGACCTCATTAACCACGCTCGTACCCACACTGGCGAGAAGCCTTACAAATGCAGGCAGTGCGGCCGTGGCTTCAGTGGCAACTCCAACCTCATCAAGCACACCCGCATCCACACTGGGGAGCAGCCGTACCGCTGCACCCAGTGTGGGGAAAGCTTTCGGTTCCAGCCCCAGCTGGTGCGCCACCAGAAGCACCATGCAGGGTAGTTGGCCGAGAGAAGGCAGCCCTGTGGACTGTAGGCAGCTACCTGGCGTTGGGAAGACACACCGCTGCTGCCTGGACACCTCATATAGGGCGTGAATTTTGGGGGAGGGAGCCCTCAGAGTATGTCCCCTTTTCTTCTGGGTAAATCTATTTGTGAGCACTGCCCAGACACTTGAACAAAGAGGGAGGCCACTGTTGAACGAACTAGTGCACGTTCACTGTGGTGCGGTGGTTGTTTTGAGCCCCTCTTTTGGGGATGGGGAAAAGAAAGGTGCTTATACGGTACAGTACGTTCAAGGCCAGAGAGGAGAACATAGAGATGTTCCAAGGATCAGTGCCTTTTTTCTGTTATTTCTAGTGGAGAGTGATTTTTATCCCAATAAACCCCGGCTAAAATCTGTACCTGTTTTCTGTACAAGCTGCCTGGGTTTTCCCTTGCGTTAAGGCCATGGCCTGGGATGATTGCTCGCCTTAGAATTCACATCTCCTGCTTGTTGTTTTTTTAGATGGTGTTAGCATATATTTCTTTTAAAACCCCACAACACTGTGCTGGGTGCCTCTGCGTACATGTTGTAGGCCCAGCGGTGCTGTGCTGGGGCCAAGTCTATGGAACAGTAGTTTTGCTGGTTGTATGGCTGACAATTCCACAAATTATGCTGCTGTCTGACAGCTTAGTCCTCAGCAGCAATTAAGTAAATTGACATCCTAATAGGTGTTCTCTCTGGTTCTTGTTTAGGTGCTTTTGTGAGTGACACTTTACGAATGTTTTTATAGGGCTTTTAAAAGTATTTAGGATGACTTTTTTAATTGTGATCTTCTAATTGTCAGTTGTTGAACAGAAAAACGATGACATTTGACAAATAAGCTATGTCAAACTTTGATTTTATATTAAATGTTAAACATTTTTCCTTGCATAAAACTTTTTAACTCAAACACTGTGGTTTTGAGTTGTTAATGATTACGAAGAGGTAATTATGACGCTGATTTCTAGAATGTCTGTGTGGTTTTGACATGTTTAACAATGGCTTTCTAAGGAATATGGGGGAGTCAGGATTCTGAGAAAGCAGAAGGAGCTGACCTCTGAAAAGATCTTATTTGTTATGAGGAGGATAATACTACTACTGGGAGTCTGTCCTTAAAAGGAATTCTAGCTCAGGCAGCCACATGGTACGGGGGAGGAGAGAACTGGCAGTAATAACAAAGATGTTAATATCTCTAGCGCAGAAGAACTCCCTGTAACTAACGTCGCACTCTATACTGAAATGCCTGTTCCACCCACAGAGCCAAACGGGAAGAAATCACAGTGTGCTTTAGCCAAGAAAATGAAGTGATCAAATCTGTTGTGCTGTAGAATTTTTATTTTCAGCACCGCATGTAGGCCTAATGCTAACAGTGAGCTTTCACATGGAGGTGAGCTCCTAAATGGGAAATAGCACTAAGGGCAAAGAGAACACCCAGCTTGAAGAACACAGGATCCCAAGGAAACCAGCAAGCTGTGAAGAGAAGGGATGTGACTGGAGTTACTGGCTAGGTAATGGGGGTACATCCATACCTTGCTTGGCCACCAGTCGCTATCACAGAGGGCACAGCTTCGTGCTTATCTGGCAGTAGATCTGGTTTAAGTCATTTGGTCTCACTCAACTCCCACCTTCTTGCCCAGAGCCTGAATTAACACGACTGTGCTGAGTACCTGTCCACATGGCTGTGCCCCGAGTCAGATCTGTAAGATGATCCACGTCTCTAAATCACAGATTTTTTGAGAGTTCATTTTAAACTGTTAGTCCAATCTAGACCACAGCCTCACAAACAGCAGGGTAAATACAGGCTTGGTGTCAGAGGAGAACAGAAAAGCCAAAAAGCAAATAACATAGCCAGTATGGCTGTTAGTTCCCAAGAACACACCATTTAAGACATTTGTTACTTTCCTACCTTTTCTTTTTCAATGTTTCTAGAGAGGACTAAACCTGGAAAAGCCTCACACACTGCATTTACTGTTTCTGCATTCCCCAGCCCCATCAAGAAGACTCTCATTGCCACAACATGCTGGAAATGACAATTAATTTCTGTGGTGCCCTTGCTGCACACACAGTTACAAAAATATGCATTTATTCTGGTAGTTCTTCCCCCATAAACTGTCTGAAAACGTATCTCTTGCCTCGGAGCTGGAATGTCAGCCTATCACGGACGTTTGTGGAAGGTGCCAGGGGCACAGAAGCCAAGTAGTATTATCTCAGGTGAGGTCATTGGCGCACTCTTGCTCTAACACTACTTCTGTTTCTTTTTTAACTACACACATGGAGAACCTGCTGATGGCCGTCATCTGCACCCAGTGAGCCCTCATACAGACACAGCCCATACCCCTGTGCCTTCACTCTGTTGACTGTTGCCATGATAAGCCAGGGCACTTCTTACTCTCTCTTCAGTTGTCACAAACTCAAAGCGCACAGCACACAATTCAGCTTAATATACGGTTCCATGACCTGGGGGCAGGGAGAGGAGGAGAGCTAAGAAACAACTTCTGAGGATGTTTTCTGTCCTACACCTTTCATATTTTCTCTTAGTCATGCATAGAGACACAGAAAGAATGGGCAGTAGACCATTTTGGGACCAGCTTCTTTCCAGGAAAGGCAAAAAAAAATGCTGTGAGGACTTGCCTGGAGCTCTGCTGCGTGATACCTCAGAGATCTAGCTTTCATATTCCAAAAATGCCAGGTTGCCATTTAACTAGATACAGGCCAGACCACGTGTTGATTTTGGTGTGCCTGTGCCCTAGTCTTCTAGACCTCTTGCAAGGTACCCTGGTGGGCAGCCTTGTTCAACTCCTGGTCCTTCACAAGCAGTTAAGAGTTACTGAATGTGGACCACTGCAAAAAAAATTTACTCCCGAATTTAGCATAGAATGTAGTACACTAATACGTTATGCAGAGCAGATGATCTTGGACCAAACACCCAAGTTCACTCACTGGGGCTGTAATTACATGCTGTGGTAGACATAACCTAAGGCTACTAACCAGCTGAGTAAGATGATCGATACTCATGCAGCATGTCTGCATTGCTACTTAGTGTGTTGAAGCACACCAACATGTTCCCCTTCGCTTAGCTCCAGTGCTTGAATTTAGTGCTTATCTGCAGACAGCTGTTTTCCTCTTCTCCTCCAGACTCATTGCCAGCTGCTTCACAAACACCGATGTCCTTCCTCATTAGCTTAAACAGTTTGAAGAAGGATTCTTTCTGGTTTTCCCATTAATTGGAACAAGTTTAATCATTAAATCAGTGTAATTGAGGTGCTCAAACAGGAAATCAGTTAAGCTTAGCTGCAAGGGCTGATTCTTAATTGATTTGCCTGCAAGTCGAGCTTTTCACAGAAGTGCGTGGATCTCAGGTCTCCCCAGCAATACTTAAAATGCTATCCGGACTCGTCTTTTCAGAGATCTTTGCAGTAGTACAAAACTGTGCTACTGCTCTTCAAACACATTTTGCAAGGTGTTCTCTCCATGCTGTACATGTTCAAGTGTTGAGCTTTTAGACTTACAGCTCATTTGAAATCCTCTAAAACCCCTTGTTGCTGGGAGCTCTGTAACTCCAGACTCATTTATATGACGAGGGAAGTTTGGACACTTAGGAATTGTTTCAGCTACAACGTGGCATCTTTCCTTAATCAGGATGACAGGCTGTCGGTGAACATCTCTTGATTGTAGAGCTCTGCTGCAGTAACTTTCCCTTTACAGCAGCTATTCACAAGAACTAGCTTAAGTTGCATCTTACTGAAACTGAGGAGTGAATCTTTTCACTCATGCACCATACTGGAGTGAGCAGAAGGCAGCCTCAGATCTCTCTCAGAAGTGACAATGAAAACTGCTGTATCTATATATTTCTGTTAAAAAAAAAACACTAAAAACCAAAACACCATATTTTGCTCTCCCGGTAATACTTAAAACACACCTTAGGCTCTGAGTTTGCTACTTGCACAAGTTCTGACATTCTGGTCATGACACTCAGATCCCCTCTATGTGCATGCGACCAAGTGCTCTCCTCTTGGTCTTGCCAGTTCAGCAAAGATGGAGACTCTGTGTTGCATCAGTCGGTTCTGGGTGCACTGGGATGCATGCAGGCTGTGGTTTTGCTAATTTGAGTAGTTTTACTATTAGTATCCTGAGCACTTGATTGTACTGATAGCTCAAGGTGCTGGGGCTCCAAGTTCTAAACAAAAACATTCCAGGTAGCAGTCCCGTGCATAAAAGTTTTTAGAACCTGCATTTTAAGCAAGTATTCCTCAAACTTTTAACTGTGCAGGCCTACCCTTCAAAGTCTAGGATTGCCAAAAACGTCAAAGAAAAATCCAGGAAGGGCTTATATAGCTAAGGTAGTCTTCATCGCGGTGACCTCACCTTTCTTACAGAATCTTACTGATTTGAATATGAGGGGGGTCTAATTCCCCTTCTTGGGGATCCTGACAGGGATGCTGCTTTCAGGGGCAGTGCTGCTGCCTAAGGGGAGCCTACAGTGAGCAGCAGCAAGCCATACTGGGCTATGACCTCCCCAACAGGACACAAAGGCTGAAGTCCCAGCAGCCCCTGGGCCATTCTTATCTGGCTGGCTTGCTTTAACTCCTACTTACCCCTGCATCGTCCAACCAGGTCCATCTGCATGGACCACAAATGTCTTTTCTGTGATTATACACAAATTTAGTGATGACAAATAGACGCAGAAATCCTTAGGTAGGGCACAGCAGCGTATCTATGAGAGGTAATACTTTTAAGCTTTTTATGCGACAGCTTTACCTTATCTCCACGTTAGTGGATGTTGAAGTCCTTGCCAAAAGTTGCAGTTCCAAGGTAAGTGGTACTGAAACCTACAGAAACACATAGTCTGTCTTTGCCAGCAAGCAGGAAACTTTTAAGAGACTGGAGAAATTAATCATTTAGCAGGCTGCTGAGTGTAAAATGCATCCAGCTGGAGCATAAACTCTCACTACCCCGGAGTACCTCTTCAGAGACAAGTGCGCTGAATAATCTGTTGCTCCAAGTGAAGGTGTGATAACTGGGACATGAAAATCACCAACACCTGCTCTAGAGGGGCTGATGGAATCAAACTTGGAAGTACAACCAGAAAGAATTTCTAGCGCACAATGAGCACTAACTGAAAGCACCACACCTCCTGTAACGAGTGGTCCTGTGCCACTTCAGGCAGCTTTTTTCAGGCCCATTTCTCTCACTCAGATATGGCCCTTAATCACAAACCTGTATCTAGGGCCAGGCGCTCTGGAGCAACTGGGTCCGGACACAGAAGGGCCTTACCTGTACGGAGGGTAACAAGATGTTACAAGTGGGAGCTGTAGGGGCACCTCTGGCTTCTGCTTTGCTAGCAAAAATACCTTCTCATCCAGAAGTGACATCCCACAGAGCTGGGTGACCTCTCAGTATTTCGGCCTTCCTCACCTCCATTTGTCTTCAAGGTATGGGCACCCTTCCTTTTTCTTGTAGGTCTGGAGATTTCTTTGGAATAAAGAGGCCCAAAGAAACACTGAGCACCTTCACACACAGAGGACAAAAAATTAATGACAATTTTCAGTGACAAGTGTTAAGCTCAGAGACCGTTAACGCTACATGCTCCATTTGATCAGCCTTTCACCTGATATCTAACCCCTACCAGCATTTCAGCTGGGGATGGCACAGAGATCCCACCTCTGCGTGGCAGCTATTACCGACCATACGGCCCCGGGCAGGCCGGCGGGCAGAGATCATGGAATCGCAATCACAGGATTGTTTCGGTTGGAAAAGACCGTTAAAGATCGAGTCCAGCCATTAACCTAGTGATGTCAGGTCCACCCTGTCCCCAAGCACCACGTCTACACAACGTTTAAATAACTCCAGGGATGGCGACTCAACCACTTCCCTTGGCAGCCCGTTTCAGTGCTTGATAGTTCTTTTGGTGAAGAAATTTTTCCTTATATCCAAACTAAATCTTCCCTGGTGCAACTTGACAATATTTCTTCTTGTCGTATTGCTTGTCAGTCAAAGAATAGATCGACCTCCACCTTGCCACAACCTGCTTTCAGGTGGTTGTAGAGAGCACTAAGGTCTCTCCTCAGCCTCCTCCTGGCTAAACAGCCCTAGTTCCCTCAGCCATTCCACACAAAACTTGTGTTCCTGGAGACCCTTCACTGCCTTCGTTGCCCTCCTCTGGACCTGCTTCAGCACCTCAATATCTTTCTTGTCATGAAGTGCACAAAACTGAACATGGGATTTGAGATGAGGCCTCACCAGAGCTGAGTACAGGGGGACAGTCACTTCCCTACTGCTGGCCACACTGTTTCTAATACAGGCCAGGATGCAGTGGCCACCTGGGCACCCTGCTGACTCATTTTCACGTACTGCCCGGGCCACTCCACAGCCTGGGAGGGGGCAATTGAAGCCAAGCAAAGCTCCTTTGGGTAAAGCGGGTGCTGAACCAATTCCCCTCATTCCTCTCTGCAGCACAGAAGGGTGTGGAGGGTATTGTTTCAGGCTACCTGGGAGGCTGTGCTGTGTGCTGTGCCACAATGTGAAGAGAGCTTGCTTACGTGGTATTTTGGCCAAGGGGTTACAGCCATTGGCTCAGTAGGGTATGAATGTGGGGACTGAGCCTGCGCCGTAACATCTGGATCCATATTTATGAAGGGTATAAAGCTTGGGGGCTACTTCAGTGCAGAGCCAGAAAATTGGACTTGTGGTGGAGCCCAGCATTTGGGAGAGGCATCCAGAGCAGGGCTGAGCTCGCTGGGGCTTGACCAGCATTGCCCTAGGAAACTGGTGGCCCTGGATCACTTCCCTTTCCACAGGGAGGAACCTGAAGAGCCAAGGGATGACACAACTTGCACAGTGAAATAGAGACCGGAGCTCGGAGCTGCATATACTTCTGGACCTCACTGCTGATAACACCTACAAATATGGATCTGAATGTGTAAATGCTGTTCAGGTCATATCTACAAACAGTATGAGAGTCCACATCCATTATTTATAACATTGAGACGGGATCTGAATGAAGGGATGAAAAACATTGGTCCAGAGTATTGCAGGCATAAGGACAAAGAAGTCAGCTGCCAAAAGGAAAGAATATGTCTGTAGGAAGAAGATAAAAGTTTCCCAGTAAAACCCACAGGGAAAAAGTTTTTAGGTCTGCTAAACCAGGGGAGAATTTATCCTCTCTGTGAAACCGTGTGGCTCTGCGGTTGCTTGCAGGGATTTCTTGTATGAAAGGATGCTGGGTAGAATGTGCTTGTCTGTGTTACCATGTGAGCTCTGTATGAAATTTATGAAGAGGTCTGCTGGTCCACTGGAAAATGTTTGGTTTATCATCCATTAATCAAAAAAAAGGTTGAAAACAGCTCATGTAAACTGCTCATTTCTTAGCAAAAAGCACGAAAATTGTTTGCCTGCAAGATAATAAAAAGGCGGATTGGCAGTAGCTTTTCCTGCTTTTATTCTCCATGGTGACAACTCAAAAGCAACAACTTTGAAACTGCAAGCATGGCAAAAGTATAATGCTTGGTAATTGGGGATGAAGATGTGTTCCAAAAAGCTGTAAAAATGTTGTATCTTAATTATAGAGTATTGTGTCCTTCTCCCCCCCACACGGAAAATAAATTCACTACAGGAGAGAAGGACAATCTAAGTAGAATAACAGCCAAGTACAGCAAAGAAAGCCACTTGCTCACTGCACAATGGGTGGGAAATGGCTGTTTTGAGCAACAGCAGCAGAAAAAAACCCAAACTCATTGACAAACAGCAAGAGGACTACATACCTCTGGACTGCTGTCAAGGTCTATGAAAAGTCAGCAACAGCGGGCACCTGGCTCCAAGCCCAGAATCTCTGGACTGTGTAGCTTGTACAAACAGAACTAAAGGTGAGTCTGTTGGGATGCACGATAGGGACAGTGTTGATGCTCTGTGAACTGTCTGCCTGGGATGGGAATGTACAAGAGGCTCCTTTTGCATTCTGGTGCTTGGGACACAGAGGGCACATTAGTTCTCAGTGCACTAGTGGAGGCTTTGCAGAAAAAAAATGTATCTTTTCCTATATAAAGTGAGCAGGTGTGGTGGAGAGACACCATCAGGCATTCAAGATTAAAACCTTGCCATTCCTTTGACTAGATTTTGCTTTTCAAATGAGCCTGTTGACTTGTAGCTCATGCTTTTAAACTCAAATCTAACTAATGGCATCTTGGAAGTCCATTTGCTTTCCATGACTCATGAAATACTGCTTCTCTCTGCCCCTGCTCTCACCAAAGACTGGATGTATTTGCTTCTGTTGTTCGCACTTCAGAGCTCTGACTGCACCTGCCCTGGGGTTAAAAACAATATTTCCTCATTTTGAAATTATGTTGAGCTTTCATTTTTAAAATGTTTGCAGTAACATCCCTTCTTGGGCTTGAGAGAATATCTGAAGGGATTGGGGTTTTGTTCTGTGATTTCTGTAATTTTTCCTTTTATAGGGGATAAAAATATCTTTTTACAAAATGCCACTCACTCTAAATTTAAATTGAGTGGAACCCCTAGGCACAACACTGAAGGTTAACTGGAAATAGCCAGGGAAAGCAGAGGGGTCACAGAGGGATTACAAGCGTGACAGAAAAATGACAAGCAGAAAGGAAGGGGAGGTGAAGGTCTCTCCTGGCAAAGGCCCCCATGCAGGCAGGGGCGAATGTCAAAAAGCAATTATGAAGGTCACAAGAGAATTCATATGGGAATCATGGCAGATCCTTTAGTATTAGCTAACTTTATTCTTAAGATTTTCTTATTTCTAATGCTGGTCATCTAGCTGGCATTTTAAGATCATATCAGAATGATAGCTATCCCATTACATAATGGATCTCTTTTCTGATCTTCCAGGTTATGGAAAAGGGGCTTTAAGGGGCCCCAAATGACGACGAGGGTGGTTTCAACACCATCTGTTGTAGAAAGCACATATTGCCAGTATAGCCCAGTGGAGGTGCCGTGCCACAGAAACTGCTGGAGTGAGAGGGTCAAACCTGTGACCAGCAGGAGGAGGGAAGTGATCATGCCCCTGTACTCGGCACTCGTGAGACCGCACCTCGAGTACTGTGTCCAGTTTTGGTCACCACAGTATAAGGACATCAAGGTGCTGGAGCAGGTGCAGAGAAGGGCAACAAGGCTTGTGAGAGGTCTGGAAAACATGCCCTATGAAGAGCGGCTGAGGGAACTGGGTTTGTTTAGTCTGGAGAAGAGGAGGCTGAGAGGAGACCTTATTGCCCTCTACAACTACCTAAAAGGAGGCTGTAGTGAGGCTGGTGCTGGTCTTTTCTCTCTAATTACTAATGACAGGACAAGGGGAAATGGCCTCAAGTTGCGTCAGGGTAAGTTTAGATTGGATATTCGGAGGAAGTTCTTTACTGAACGAGTGGTGAGGCACTCGAACAGGCTGGCCAGGGAGGTGGTGGAGTCACCAACCCTGGAGGTGTTTAAAAAAAAAGTAGATCTAGCACTTGAGGCTATGGTGTAGTGGTTAGGTATGCTGGGATGAAGGTTGGACTAGATGATCTTCAGAGGTCCCTTCCAACCCCGAACATTCTGTGATTCTGTGATTCTGCAGCACCTGGCTTATGCTGAAGGTCTCTTTGCTCCTGGACCCATTCAAGAAATAAGCTAAAGCCCCTTTAGCTTCTCCTTCCACATGTCCTAAACCTGGTACTTAGTGACACAGAACAGATCCTCACCCCCATCTTTGTGTGAAAGCTCCCTGGAGAAAAAGGAAGATAGCTCTAAGTGGTTTCCCAGCAAAACAATCTCCACAACATCAAAATTATTTTCACAATAGCCCAGGCGTGATAAACACTGTGTTGTTGTGTTTATGTACCTGTAACAGTTTGTGGCAAGGTTTGACTTCTGAAATGTTTTGCAATTGCTCCTTCTCAGTATTTGTATAGCCCAGGGGCCATTCAGCATCTCTTCAGAGAAGGAGCTTTGGAAGGGGCTTTCGTTCAAGAGACATAGTCGTCTTGGAGTATACGGAGAATTATTAGCAGTTACTTTGCTCAAGACAACCTGGGACTGTAGGAGCAGGCCAGCAACTTGACCAAGCGAAGCTCTTCTGTGCAGTGTCAGATCACTCTGTTATCGGAGGAAGCTGGTCACAGCCCAGTGGTGTCATCCATGTGTGGTTAACTCTCCTGAAACTCCCTGACAAAAATGCTCTGAGAACGTCCCTTCTCTGCTCCCTGCAAAAGGCCAGTTCCATCTTACAGTGCCCATTACTTCCTCTGCGTTTCTCTGTCCGGTTTTAGGTAGCTCTGGAGAGGACCGACATGTAGAAATCTGTTTGGTGACTGCAAAACCACTTGTCCTATGTTACAGGTGAACTGGTATTGCCCACCTAGAGGTGGCTTGTTGGAAAAGGTCAGGAAAGCAGTGTAACTGCTGATCCACTGGCAGCAGGTACCTAGAGTCACAGGCCAGAATGAAAACCACAGTTCAGTGGTCTGTGGAGAGACCCAAATGTCGGAGCAGGAGCTGGGAGCTCTTGGTGAAACTCAGCACATAGAGCTGCCCACCGGGCTGCAGGAAACGTGGGGTGGGCCTGGGACATGCTGCTGATGGCCATCTCCAACCTATTAACAGTAAGAAAGGCTGGGACGCTCACAGTGCCAGCCCCCTACATTTTACGCCAGCACCTGAATAATTCTGGCTGGTTGTGTCAGATGACGTATGCTGGAGTTTCTCAAAAATTTTTTAAGTATTCAGAGTCCTAGTTTTGTTAATTTTCCATTTCAGTGGAAATAGAGTGATCTGAGGATATTCACACTGAAGCCATCCACTGCAATTTTCACAATCTGCTTTGAAGGAATAGTAGGATTGTGGAGAAGTCATTACCATTGGTATTTATTTTCTCATTCTAGTACATCAAAACGTTTTTTCAGCAGCCCAGATCACATTTTTGACAGCATGGCCAAATTTACGATTGATGCTTGATCCTACTGTTGCTCTAAGGGATCTTTTGTTTGTTTGTTTGTTTTTTACAGGATTCACCCATTATCTCTGTTGTCTTCCTAGCAAATCACTATTGTGATGCTTCACTCTAAGGCCACAAAACTATCTGTGTCCTTGACATGACCCAGACACCCACATCCTCTATGAAAAGGATTTTAATTTTATGCCAGCAATAAAAATTGATCACTGGAAAAATTGTAATTTGAGACCTCATAATTACCAGGCTCATTATTTTCCAGTGCCAGCATTCTGCAGGTGTTCTGAATGATGACACAGACACAAACCATTACTTCTTTACTGAAACAAGAGGCTCCTCTTAGCATGTGGCCTCTTGTGCCCCAATTGTGCAAGAGTCACAGATCATTAGGGTTGTGTAGCTGTAGAGGTGAAAGCCTTACTTAATCTACATCACCCTTCACTTTTTGATTTGGTCCATTTGGTGCTGCTGCAGACACATTTCTAACGGGAAAAGATGAGACGACCTGAGGACAGATGCTATCAGTAACTGATAATTCCTTCAGATCTGTATAGGGAGATAGGAAATCTAAAACCTGAGACTGAGGTAGACCCAACTGATGGGGGCTGCCCAGACCTGACTTCAGGGAATTAAGACTTGCTCTTCTTTTTGAGGCCAAAATTCTTATCATCTGGTAAAACTCGTAGAATCACTAGTCATAAAATCTTCAATACTCTTCCAGGCATGTGCATTCAAAGGAAATGTTGGACAGTTCTTATGAACAGTTGTTTCCATAATTAAAATATTTTTCTTAAGAGAGTTAGCTTGCAACTTCTTACTTATAAGCTAGACACATAAATGGCAAATTCTTACATACAGTGCACAAATGCCCTAAAGTACCAGCACTGAGCAAACAAAACTAATTCAAATGAAGAAGGCTTGTATTTTTAATACACACAACCCATTCCTGAGGGCTTGATCAAATAAACTACAGTGACTGAGATAAGGGACAGACATTAATGAAACTGTGACACTCTGGCTTTCAGTATGACTTAAAAGATGCAGATATTTAGAGACTGTTAAATCACTGCTTTGGACCCTTTCTGACACAGTCATTGTTGCAGATGCAGTTTCAAATTTCTATGTAAAATGTTTCCTGGGTCTGCTGGGTGTCTGATGGAAAAGACAGCAGGGTAAATTCCCTTGAAATTCATAGCATAGCGGTTCCCAAGGTTTTCAGATTAACAAAACATCCACATTTCTTACTGCTAGGATCATCACGTATCAGGGATGAAATGTTTAATTTAGAATAACATGTAGTATAACTCTCTAGACTTCTCAAGGCCATGGAGTCCTCAGATGGCAATGACCTGCCGATCTCTTATTAACTATGCTGTGATTTTCCTAGAAACATACATTAAAGATGAGGAAAGGTGAAAATACTTAAAATTTACTCTCTCCAGCCATAATACAAGTAGATGTAATTGGAATGTACCTGGCAAATGCAGTTACTAAGCCACTCTCCACATATGAAAAATCATGGTGGTCAGGCCGTCAGGCAGCCAGTGACTGGAAAAAGGGAAACATCACCCCATTTTCAAAAAAGGTAAAAAGGGGGACCCTGGGAACTACTGAACAGCCAGTCTCATCTCTGTGTCCAATAAGGTCATGGAACAGATCCTCCTGAAAGCTATGTCAAAGCATATGGATGGGAAGGAGGTAGATTTCCAAAACTACAGTCCTTGCTAGAGGAGCGTGAGAGGAGAAGAAAGTCACCCTTTCATCAATTCACCTTCTAGCATGAAAACTGCACTGTTATCAAATCTGTGGATGTTATTCCTCCTCTCTCCTGACTATTCCTGGTGAACTGATTTGGCAAAGGAGGAATACAGATATTAATCTACCATTTTTATGGAGAACTACAGTGATGTTAATAAATTGTGTGCTGAATATGTATTGCCAGAGTGAGCACCTGAGGCCAGACAGCTCCCCAAATTTCCAGAGCAGCAACAGAGATAGCATTTCAAAGGCTGACAATGTCCATCACACAATAGGGCACCAAGTTGTTTCTAGGTGTAACAGGGATCAAGACATTGGAACTTAAAACACTCCCATCACCTTCCTTCACGTTATTTTAGCAGCTAAAAATAGAAGAAATGACTGCATTCATTATACTCTATGAAAACCAGAATGTCAGCTTTCCAAATGGGATGAAGTACTCAGTTCAGGTGTTCCTGATACAACAGCCACTACGATCATGTCACAACAGACGTGAATGAGATGGTTTTAAGTGAGTAAGGTGACTTTCAAAGCTTGTGTTCATCCACAGGGTTAATTCTTTTCCCATTGCTATTACTGCTCTCTTCAGTGTCTGGGAACAACCACCAGAAAGGAGCAGTACCAGCAGCACAGAATGAAGATCTTTAGCTGCCCTCTCTCACTGAGACCTTCCCCTTTTTGCTTTTTTAAAACAAAAAGACCATTCACTACGCAGAGATGTCTGGTGGTGCTGGAAGAAGAGCACCAGGAAGACTAGAACACTGCTTATGATATGATGGAGTAGATATTTTAGCTTGAAGCTATACAGAGTCATAGCTCAGCTGCAAAGAAATGCAACTGTACGAAAACAAATCACAGTTGGGGATGAGGGGAAAAAAACACATCATGCTCTCATCACAATAAAAGCTACTTTGATCCACTTTCAAAACAATACATCAATCCCACCTGCAACTCTCATCATACAATGAAAAGAACTAAATATATTGAACAAACCAACCCATAATTATATCTCTCTCTGTTCAGCCCTTGCCAAAGTTAACACCTCATCAGTCCTTTTCTATAGTGTCTGACAGGATGTAGTTTTTCCTTCTCAGTTTAGGGCCCAATCAGCTGGAGGCAGTCTGCAGCTGTAAGAACAAGGCCTCTTCTCAGCATGGGAATGATACAGAAAAGGCTCTAGGTATGGAGACAATTTTGGTCCAGAGAACTGAGGAGACAGAGAGAGAGAGAGACATATGCACACAGGCCTCTCTCTGCATGTGAGACAGGGCAAGAGGCACAAAGGCAGCCTCGCTTGTTGTTCAGGGCTGCAGGGACAGTAGGGACGTGGCTGCCTTCCAGCGCAGAATGGAGGGCACTGGAAAACAGGGTTGCCAAAGAGAGCCTTGGCCTCATTTTCCTGGCAGACTCCCAGAGTCTCTGAGATCGAGTGCTGTTCATGGGAGTCTGTCTTTTACAAAAGCCTCTGCTCCCCCAATGAAAAAAACAATTGAAAGAGAGTCCGTGGCTGATGGCTGCAAAGGTTCACGGAGGCTTGTCTTCCTTGTTGCTCTGTATCTTTTCCACTGCAGCCATCTCATGGTATCCAGCCCATCAACATGACATGTCCACAAGAACTTCAAACCACAAGGGACATCCTTGTTGGGAAATCATTCTGAGAGGGAACAGAGAAGAGACATGTCAGCAAGAAAGCACTCACAGACCAGACAGAAATGCAGACACAACTTTGGCAGAGACATGGCCAAACAGCAACAGCTTTTTCTATTCACATCCCCTTCCCCTCTCACACATGCCACTCAAGCACAGGCCACAGCCAAGCTGCTCTAGTGACAAAGTCTCCCTCATGCAGCAGACTTCATCCAGCTCCCCTTTCCCAAAAACCATGAAGTCATCAGTCCTCACTAGCTTGGACGGTGGCAGGGTGCTTTGCATTTGCTGGTATACTGCACGAGGAATGCCTTTGGCATGCATGGCCCCAACACATGTCCATGGGTACGCACCCACAGGAGTCTGTCATCTCACCCCTTTCAAAAGGTCTACACTACAGGGGTCTTACAGGTCTTACAGTACACCTTGCTACTAGCCCTGCCCCTGTCTGGAAGAAAAGAGCCTCTCAACCCTTCCTCAATGAGTATCTAGGCCAAAGCAATGCCCTGTAATTTCTGTAAGTCCTGGCTAAGTTCTCTTCCCTATCGCTATGGTCCAAAAGCACAGATAAACTCCCACTTCCTTGGACCATGCCACAGATGCCAAAATCATCACTTCCTTCCCCAGTCCGCAGACATATCTGTCTCTTCCCTCTACCGTGAAGTCCTGTGTAGGAGATATTTCCCTTCCTGGCCTCCTACAACCACAGTGACACCCCTTATCTGGGGTCCCCCACACTCAGACTCCAGGAGAGCCCCTTTGCCTGTAAACTCTGACTGTAACCCCTGCCTGGTAGCTCCCTGCTGAGGCTATTTGGATCAGGAACACCAGAGAGGGCCTCACCGTTTTCTTGGGGTCCTTCTTCCTCTTCTTGTCAGAGGCGTTGAGGTAGGCCTGCTCCCTGGCCCTGTATGAAGGTCCTCGGCTCAGCTCCCTCTCACTGTAGGGGGGCAGGGTGTCCTCCTCTTCCTCCTGCTGAGGCGGTGGCTGCTGCGTCTGCTGCTGCGACTTCTCTGCTTTGTAAGTGGAGGGTGGTGACCAGGCGTAGTACGTTCCCCCTCCTCTCTGGCTGGGCTGCGAGCTCAGCTTTGAGGGGGTTTCACAATGGTCACTGCTCTCATCGTAGCTCCGGGATTTCCTCTCCAAGACGCTGCTGAGGTAGGAGTGATCGTATTTCTGACTCCCTCCGGGTGTCCGGCTCACCAACCTGGGCAGGTGCTTCTCCTCATGGGCCCGTCTCCGGGGTGGGCTGTATGACCAGCCCCGATCCGAGTCCGTCAGCGGCTCTCGGTTCCCTCTGCTGCGCTTGGTGTAGTACTCCTCCATGGAGCTATCCTGGTGGGGCAGCCCTCCGCTGCGGCCACCATGCGACTCTGACCGCTCGAAACGCCGTGTTTCCTGGCTGTCTGCCCGCCGGGTCCGCTGGCTGTAGGACTCTGCAAAAGCTGCCAGCTCGTCCATAGAAACGGCCGGCACTCCCACAGAGAAACTCTTACGGGACAACATCTCAGACTTGGATCTCTGCTGGCTGCAGGAGGGAAGAGCTTGCGTTAAAGAGGGCCGGATTTGGCTGCGCTCATCCCCTCGGCTGCTTTCATAGACAATGGAGGGAAACAGGCACTCCTGGGGCATGAATCGTCTAACCTGTTTTCATCATCTTCTGTAGGAAGAGATGTACCACATCCTCAAAATCCCTGCTGCTCTCTGCTGACTGTAAAGGTGGCTTAGTGGAGATAGCTCGGACTCTACATGTCAAATATTACCCCGGATTAACCCCACAGCACACCTCCCTTGTCCTCCAGTATGCAGGGCTGGACTTGCTTCAACTTGGCACCAAAACTTGTAGGTGTATGTCCTGCTGGGAAAACCCAAGAACCTAGCTACAGAAGCTCACAGAAGAGCAATGTGGAAGCAGGTTTAGAGCAAACTGCCATTCATGGCTTTCAGGAGACTGGGCTGCTGGTATATGAGGATGTGCTATTTCTCTTCTAGCAACCAGAGAGACAGTTCTTTAGGCCTGAAGTACAGGTCTGGCTGCACCGAAGCACCAGAGTGTGACTCTAGTATAAACTGCACCAGCACTGGGAAGTGCCAGAGGGACCAGGTACAAATCTCAAGAGAGGACTTTGGGAAGGGAGGCTTGGATTCCTACTGAACTCCCTTTTACACCCCCCTGCGAAAGGGGGCTGGTACTTAGCTTTGCCCAGCTCGGTAGGCTTTGCGTAGGTAGGCTTTGCGTAGGATTGTGGGAATCAGATTCACTCCAACCTCACCTAACGACATCTACCAGCTACTTAGCACTCTCTAACGCCTCTGTCCTGCTAAGCAGAACCAGAGCAGCAGGAAATGGCAAAGAGCCAGCAGTCCACCTGTTCCTTCTCCTTTATTTTATTACTTTGCCAGATACAGCTTCCTCCCAACATGGCTCTTCTCACCTGTGCCGGAAACTGTCCCGCTCATCTCTATAATCAGAGACAGCCTGGGATCTTGATGTGCTGCCCGAGCCAATCACTCCTGCCCAGTATTCGGCATCACTGTCCAGGTCCCCTGCAGGAGGCAGAGGTTTCCTTCGCGCCTGGCGGTAGGGCTGCCGGTAGTTCAAGTCCTCTTCATGCAAAGAGCTGAGTTCAGAGATGGTGTTGTTATCTGCAGGGGAGGTTGCAGAAAACAAATGAGAGAGGCATCACCTGATAGCATGTGTGAGAGGACAGGAAGGCTGTGGTGAGCCCAGCTACAGCTTTTCCAGAAAGAAGCAGAGCTGCCCTCTGTTAGAAAAAAATCAAAAGGGAATCTAAGGTTCTTCTACAAACCCGTGACCAATCCTGTCCAAGATTCCTAGGCTCAGTTCAAAGAGCTGCTGTTAGACCTACAGGTCCTCTGAACTGGTAGCTGGCAGCCAGGTGGGATATTCTAAGGGTATCGCAAATGCCATCAGATGCCTTTGTTCCAGTTAACTGAGTTCAGCCTTCATGCAGAAATCATCCCTTCAGTAACACATGAGGTCTCCACCCTCATGAGGTGCGCGCTGAGCTTGGTGGAACATCGTCACAGCAGTTGTGCCTTTCCTGGTGTGAGACAGGCTGGCTCTGGATTTGGCCTGACTTGTCCAGCTAAAACAAAAACATCCCCCTCAAAAAAAGATTAAGAAAAAAGTAAGAGACTGAATCACTGTCAGTCTCTACCCCATCAAGCACACTGACATCTGGAGGCCTGACATACCAATGCAGAGAGGTCTTTTTATAGTAAATCTTGTGGGTGGAGAAGACAGTGTGCTCAGCAATGACTGTTTTAGAAGTATATATAATTTGTTAGTTATGCCTAATCTGCACAGAGCTTTGATGTGGTGTCATTCCCTAAAGCCCTTACTTTCACTGATTTGCAGGATCTCAGGCGTCTATTTTAAACAAGCCTTTCCCAGTGCCTAACATGGGTTAGCTCTGCACAAGTCGGATGCTGCCTGGAGGAATGGAGCCCCCAGCCTGCTGCCATCCTCCACACAGAACAGCTAGAGGACAAAGAGCAGCACCGCACGCCCTCCTCACGCAGGCACCTTGTCCTGCCACTGCACCTCCGCTGTCTGATGTGGAAAGATCCTCACTTGGGTTCGTATTCTGACACCCATTAAGTGCAGCTTCAGCCTTTATTTAGGGAAATAAAACTTATGAGAGGCTATTGGAAGACAGTGGGGAGTTCCACAGAGCAGCTCAGTTCCGAGTTCCCACCATGCCCCTACTCACCACCCTCCTCCCCTTCATCTGCAGTTGTCTGTCTGCCAAGATGTTAGTACTGATGCATGTACCACCTCTGATCTTATGTTCATCAGTGTCACAAAATCTGTCAAGTCCCTCGTAGTTTTTTTTTAATATTTCTTGTAGTCCTTGCTCCTTCTGAAAGGCAACCAGCACTCCGAACTACCTTTCTGCATCCTTCAAATCATGCTGTGGCCACTGCAACTCGCCAAACACACTTTCAATAAAATCATCCCTCTCTTATTTTGCCACGCTGGGAATTTACCGGCACCACACCATAAGACAGACAGGAATTGTGAAGGCAACACCTCAGCTATTATCACACCATGGGCTGTAGAAGGCATGATTACAGACTTGGCTTTTTAGATGCCGACAATCCAAAAGCTTAATTATCCAAATTTTCATGACCATTTGAATATTCCAGTCATGACAATTTTGATGACCATTTGAGTATTCCTCACTTTGTTTGCTCTACTTAAGGATGATTATGTATGCAGTGCATCTATAAAATCAGAACATTCCTGCAGATGCTACAATCTAGACTCTATCTGCCCCAAGTACCACGTCCTGGACATCATATCCTAGAGGCTGGCTCTAAGGCAGTGAAATTTTAACTACGGATTTTCAGTCTTTTTCAGATGAGTGGAAAAAAAAAAATCAAACCATGCTTGATCCTCACATCGTTCTCGCATCCTCCTAGATGGGTCAAACTGAGCCAGTTCTTTCTCGACATAGTAAAGCACCTTCATGGAGTCCCTCTCCTTGTCAGTCTGGATCCTGTACCCTTTACGCACTGCTAGGGAGAAAAGCATAGCATTAGAGGAAAATACACTTAAGTCCAAGGAGACTTTCTGACAATACTGCTTCTGTAGTTGAGCTCACGTCTCCAGGCAGGTCAGTTGTGTCTTCCAAAACAGTGTGACTCAGTCCTTGCTTCAGAAGAAATCTGTCTACACCGTGGGATGTGAAGTTGTGAGCAGCTGCATCATTTATAAAGCAAAAATGGTTTGGAAATGCCCAATCTGTACAACCAAATGCATCAAGTGGTGTCACTGCCACAAAGTGATTCCACCTCCCACAGAGGATGGCAGAGAGAAAAGCAGCGCTCATTTCCCCTTTCTCAGCACTCCAGAGAAGACTCGTCATGGTGAGGAAGAAGCAGTCCCAGAAGATCAGGCTTCCTCTGTGCAGCAGGGGCTGTAAGCTCCCAGCCTGCGGGGGACGCAGGTGGCTGAGCTGTCACGCTGCAGGACCACTCCACCCTCCTCCCAACCCTATGAATTCACAGAGGTTGAAGAGCACGTGGTAGGAGAAGCTCCAGAGAGTAAGAAGGCAAACACAGGAAGTCCCACAAAGCACATCATGATGCTTTGAGATTTATGGTGAAACCAATGATGGGGCCAATCAGGCCACTGGGTAGCCGCCTGCTCTGGTATTCTCTACATGCTTTATTTCACAAAAAAGGTATGTCTTACACATGTGCTAAGTGCTTGACTCCCAGGATTACTCCCTTTGCAGGGGAAACCTGGACACCTTTTTCGTGTTTTTTTTCCACATTCCCCTGTGTAGAACAGAAGCCCCTACACACAGCAGCTCCAACTCTTGATAGGCTGGCTCCGTGCACTCTTGCTAACCTTATGAACAGCCCAATTACCTCAAGGCAAGTCTATAGTCAGCAAGCAGAGAACTCCACCTATCAGGACTTTGAAGAAAATAAGGCTTTTATAGCAGATTATTTAAGAAAGGTCTCAGCCTAAGGCTAAGATTGACAGAAACACAGGTCTAAGTACAAAAAGGGACCTCAACCCTCAAATGCAGCCTCATTAGAGAACTGTTGCAAGGACAATTCGCTTCGCACTACAAAACAGAACGTGTCTTGCCTTGTGTGGAGTTAATCTGTTCCCTTGTGTGAAGCTGGAGTGTTGCAAGCGTGCTCCTTCTGTGGCACAATTTAAATACTTGGACTTCGACGGTGGGTTTGAGCCAACCTGTTCTTTGTTTTATGCCGCACCCCAATACATCAAGCTACCGACATATGGGTTTGGTAGTACGTTGCATCGTATGCACTGTGTGGGCTGAACAAGGACTTGGCAGAGGTATTCTTAGGCACCTTCTGTCCTAAACTGCTGTGCATGTCTCTGTGCATTATTAATAACCATGCTCTGCTTCAGAAACGGCTGCGCCATAGAAATGGACAGAATGATATCTGTAGCAATCCCGCAAATTGCTTCAGAAGAAAAAGTGCTTTACTGTGGGTTTTGACTGTGCACATGTAAGGTAAGTACCTACATCCTGAAATATTACCTTGTGTATCTGTACTTGGGAAAGGTATTAGATGTTACAACATACTGTGAGTCTTATCAGGGTCCTGCTTTCAATGTGTCTCCAGGTAGCTTAGCTGGAAGTGGTCTGGGATTTCCTGCGTCTTATTAGCCCCACGATTGTGTACACAATGACTGCAAACGCACACCGTGATTTACAGAACACAAGGAAAATTGCTGCCTCTGCCTTCCAAAGCGGAAGACTATCACGTCTCTTGAAGTGAGGCTGCTGCTCTGAAGAGGAGCTGGACGGACTGGGAGGTGGATTGTGAACTGGCTCAGAAACAGAGGTCAGAGGGTTGTGATCAGTGGCACAGAGTCAAATTGGAGATCTGTGGCCAGTGGTGTTCCCCAGGGATCAGTGCTGGGTCCAGTTTTGTTCAATATCTTCAGCAGCGACTTGGATGAGGGGATAGAGTGCACCCTCAGCAAGTTTGTTGACGATATGAAATGGAGAGGGGTGGCTGACACACCTGAATGAAGGCTGTGCTGCCAATGGGATCTGGACAGGCTGGAGAGCTGG
>NW_009716304.1:0-28428 GCF_000703405.1 Apaloderma vittatum
GCAATGACCTTCCTGCCATCTCAGCCACCACGGATTTCAGGGAAAGGTCCTGCTCTGGCAGCCTTCTCCCTCTCCTTCTCCTCTGGGACTACACCTCCCCTCTTTCTTCTCAGGGCAATGTTCCTTGGTTCTCCTCTCACCTTCCCCTCCTCCAAAAGAAAAACTCCCCAACACAAAAGACAGGTCAGCTCAAAACAAGACAAAACCAGGAGAGAGAAAGAGAAATATGGGGTCACCTCTTAAATACCTTGATGGCAGAGGCGCTGATTGGCCTGGCCCTGGCCAGAGGCAGGTCCGACTCCTACGTGGAGGTGGGAGAGGCTCGCAAAGTTTTGCGTGAGTCTAACCCCACTTTTACAAAAAACCCCACCAGATTCAAACTGATGACACAAGCCGTTTAGTATGGAAATGCTTATTTTTGATCTCATAAAAATGAGGTTGAATGTAGCTTATAAGCGTGAATGTATGTTGTATATCAGATATTACCCAGGGAAAATATCTAATCCTGCTTCTGTGTTCCCTTTCCCAGTCCTAGCAGACTCTTGCTGGGATTTTTCATAAACAATTTCTAAACACTTCTACTGAAGTCAGCTCTCAATAGGTGCTTTCTGAAAGTGTTCTATGCAGCACTTTAAGATTTGATGTATATCACTAACAGGAAGCAAATTTCACTGGGTACCTCTAGGAAATCAATTTTAATTTTGCTTTTTTTTGAGGATTAAAAAAAGATGCAACATAAATGGCTTTGTGATCAAATGTCACTTCTAACCCCAACATCAAAACACATTTAAGTGTGGTCTGGGCTTCCTGTCTACCTCCCTAATCCTTGTGTCATTCTCTGTTGTGATTTTTTAATGAGGATCTTGAAGTTCTCCTCAGAAAGAAAAACAGGTTGACTTGCTATGGGCACTGAGAGTAAACAGGAAGCAGAAGAAGGGAGGGAAAAAGATAGGGATGCTGGAGCACTTGGCTTGAGAATTAAAGAGTAGTTGACTGTATCAGCCACTGGATGTCACTTGTTCCACATAAATACGTGGAAGAATTTGTCTGGCATCAGAGAACATAGTGTGCGTGTCTTTTGTGAACATGGAAATGGTGCCTAGGTAAGCACAGACAGAAGAATTATTCTTTCTCTGACTTGGGTTTTTTCATCTGAAAATTAAGAGAGGTCGGTCTGAAGTGACATGTTGTTACCTTGGAGAGCAAGATGCTTGCAGCTGACTTTTGCCTATTTTACCCTATAATGCTTCTTAAGTGTAGTTTAAATGTTGGCTTTTCTTATAATATGTAACCGTGAGACAGCCATCAAAAGGGTCCTGTTTCTGCCACTACTATGCTGATCTCCATCCTCTCTGTAGCATTAACATCGAATTGCACCATGAATTTGAGTAAACAGAAATGTGGTTTTCACAATAGTGCTTTCAATCTTCCGTGTATTTGTAGGTTTGTCTTAAAGACAAAAAATGTGAGTGTAGAGAAAAATATATCAAAGCCAGAAAATGTAAAGATGCAGTCAACATACACACACACACACAAAAAGAAAATAAAAAGAGAGACAATACAGAAAGGAACACAACCTGAGAAGAAATATTCTCTTCTTGAGATAGTGACCATGCACTGCAGAATATCTAGCTAAGGATATTGACATCTTGCAAAAAATCTGTGGGCAATGTTAACACCCGTCAAATTCTAACTGTCCTTCTGTGTATTGATGTATGTGGTTACACTTGATCTGATCATGTGCTGTGCAGACAGAATCATGCCTTTATGTACAGCCTGCCTATCATGTCACTCCTAATGGCAGCGTTATCTAAAGACTGGAATAAAAGGAAGAAAGACCTTCTGTTGACTAAGCCACAGAGAACTGTGGTAAGTCTTTTTCACTTACGAGTCAATGAATATACAAAATGTATATATATTTAGGACATAGAATGACATCTTGTCCTTAGTGAGATAAGGTCTACTTCCTCCAAGGACTTCAGACTGATCAGGTTTCCCCTACGTGTACTGAGTTGCTCTGAAGTGCTATGGCATTCTCTCAAAGAAAACCCAAATCCAAACAGAATTGTCAGTCACTCAGTGAAAAATCAGCTTCTCTGACTGAAACATTTTGTTCATAATTAAAATACATGGTAATGTATCTTAGAAAATTCTGTGCATTTGACTTTGAAAAATAGCAGTTCAAGTGTGGATCCAATCTAAAAGCCAGCAATTATTGTTAACAATTTTTTCCCACTTGTAATAGAATCATAGAATCACAGAATCACAGAATCATAGAATGTGTTGGGCTGGAAGGAATCTTTAAAGGTCATCTTGTCCAACCCCCCTGCAGTGAGCAGGGACATCTTTAACTAGATCAGGTTGCTCAGAGCCTCATCAAGCCTGGCCTTGAATGTCTCCAGGGATGGGGCCTCCACCACTTCTCTGGGCAACTTATTCCAGTATTTCACCATCCTCCTTGTAAAGAAGTTCCTCCTGATACCTAATCTAATCTACTCAGCTCTAGTTTAAAACCATTGCCTCTTGTGCTTGTGAACAGTCCCTCTCGATCTTTCCTGTAGCCCCCTTCAGGTACCGGAAGGCTGCTATAAGGTCTCCAGGCTGCACAACCCCAGCTCTCTCAGCCTGTCCTCATAGGAGAGGTGCTCCAGCCCTTTGATCATTTTTGTGGCCTTCCTCTGGACCCAGTTGTCATTCCCCTGAAATTTATGAAATAAACACTTAAGTGATAGTGTCTTTGCAGGATACATTAATACATTTCAATACATTTGTATTTGTAAATTTTAACTATGTTTCACCTATTTGTGGTAAATTGGTATTTTAAACATTTATTTAGTGCTGGAAAACATTTTAGTTTTTACAGTTATATCTTGTTAGTGTGTTTAAAACGGAAATACTCTTCTTTCCCTTTCTAGTTGTTTTTTATCTGATGTCATCTGCTATTAAAACTCAAGTGAGGGTAAGTGCATGGTAGGGTCTCAGGTTGTTGCTGGTTATCAACTCTACATACTTTTTTGTTCAAGAATGCTCTCTTTCCAACATCTTTAAGTCAATCTGAGTGTTCTCTTGTCTGTTTTTGATCACATCTTTTATAAAGAAGTTTTGTCTGTTCAGTTCTGTTGTATCTTAAAACTACAGTGAAATTTTCAGTCCCAGTTTTTCATTACTCTATATAGTCTGATTATTAGATACCAATGGAGACAACAGAGCCTGTTAACTCTTAATTACATACAGTTCAAGCAGTGTATAATACAAACCCTTGCTAATTTTGTTCTGACAGTTAAATGTATTGGTCAAATTTGGTAAATGATGCCCTAAAGGACTGTGCTACAGATTACAAGAACTGAAGCAGTTTATCAGCTGCTTTCTGGCACTGAATATTTTAATTAAAAATATGAGTGCAGCTTTTGTAATCATAGACATGTGAGGAATGGAAAAGTGAAAAGAAATAAAAAATTTGCACTTCAACAAATTTTTTTTTCCTGTGCCAGCTATAGCATGAAATTTCCAATGTTCTCAGTAGAATTCAAATAAGGAAGGAGTCAGCTGTTTCCCACCAAGGCTGTTCATGGATTTCACATGCCAGGACTCCATCTCAGTTTTCAGAAGAAGCCATATTCACAGTTCATTTCTTTCTATTATAACTCTACTGGTACTTGGATGATGTTGTGTTTCACATTTGAGGAGAAGGGCAAAGCACTGCTGCAGGTAGACAGTGACATGTGTTGCGGCTTCATGTCCTGTTTCCTCATTTGCATTCTGTCCTCTGAGCAGTGTGGATTCCACCACAAGCAAGCCATCCCAAGTACTTTTATTTTGGGTTTTTTGTGCCACTTTCTGCTTCACATGATAAAGGTTTCCAGGAAGAAGATCAAAGAGGAAGTGTCAGGGTAAGTGTGTTGTGGAACTTCCACCTCTCCCTTGCTTTGACTAGTAACTAGGTGAGGGAGACCTTGCTGAGAGTTTTTATTTATTTTTCTAGGAATTCTATGGGTCTTTTCCTTCTGGGGAATTATCTAGTTCTAAATCACAAATGAGTACACTCAAGCAGATTATATTTATGTTGCTTGCTCAGCTTGAATTGAATTAACTTCTTCTAAAGAAGCTCTTCCACAAATTTCATAGAATGTCACCTATGTCTGATATATAAGACTAAACCTACACTTTATGGAAACATTTTCCAGCTTTAAATTTATGATATGTGAATTCATGAAGAGTGATATCCAACAGAAACCCATGTGTATAATAGTACCAAAAGTATCGCCAATTCTTAGGGCAGTAGTATATTAATCATACAAGAGCCCAGTGCTGTAAATTTTACTGCAGTCAGGCTGCAGGCACTGTAACTGATGAAATGAAACAGTACCGACTAGAGTTCCTCTTCATGCAAACATTTCAAACAAGCTGAGGCAGAATGAGTAATGCATGCATTAGTGTTCCACAGAGTGATATATTCATTAATTCTCTTAAAGTGTATGGTGGACCTACTTGTGAATCGTGAGAAAAGACTAAGTAGTTCCAACCTGCCAAGTGTCAAAATCTATGTAAAAATGGTAGAAAAGCTCATTTAGGCTTTGTTTTGTTCATTCTCTGAAAACTTGTATGCCTGTATATCTTAAGCTCCTGGTAAGATTATAAATGCATACTTTTTTTCCCCTTTCTTGTACAGGAAATAATGAAACGATCCTGCTAGGGACATCTCACAAAGTAAGTGGTGAGAAGAAAATTCTAGTAAAATAGTATAGATAGAAGTAATTTTGTCCAAAGAAAACAGGCAAGAAGATGTGACTTCTTCTCTGAGTTCTGGCAGGTGAGAAAATGACTTATTGTGTAGCAGTGGGTACACTGATTCTCCATGCTAGCACCCAGGAGAGCCCTGGGTTCCATGGCCTGGTAGACTCATTAAATTGGAAAAGAAATCTTTATCTGGAGTTTGAACATCCACTGTTTAGGTCTTAAAAATTATCCATGTTTGTGACGGGACCACAGCTGAGTGTAAAAGGGTGTCTTCCTGCCTGGGCTGAGCAGAGTTCTCTTCTCCCCACACTTTTCCATCCAGTGTGGCAGGTTTGGGCATCAACTCTGCGACATTGGTATGAATGACCCCTTTCCAGCAGAAAACCTTTATGATTCTGAGATCAACAGAGCAACTCCAGCTGAGATCTTCAGTCTGGCATTAACATGGCCGTTATGGTACTGCATACGGATGATCCATGACTGAATACCATGTAACGCTACTGCCTACTGCGTCTCTAGAAGCACGGACCTCCCGCAGTCTGAGCTCAAGAGGAAATTCCGTCCAGATAACTACTATGGTTTGGAGAGGTTTCATTCCTTTCCAGGTCAGCTAATAAGGAAAGACGGGAAAGACCCGTTTGCATGCAATTTGCAAAAGGCAAGCATTCCTTCTAGTAAAACTGCATAACAGACACTCAAACGAATACATTTCAATAGGCAAAGTCATGTGTAGTGTTTTCTGTAATTAGAAAATATTTATATGACTAATCTCTTAGGAAAATGGGGAAAAGCTATCAATTTTTCCCCACTTCGAACTCTAGAATGTGACCTCAATAAGAGAGTTACCTTTGCCAACAGATTTCTTTTAATGAGCAATACCATTTGGTTTGACATTTGAAACTTGTGCTGAAACCACTGAGGTCAAAAGGTAGAATTAAAAATCCAGTCTTTTTTAAAAATGAACAGGTATATGTCTGTCTACAGAAGGCAAAGAGATAGAGTCTTTTTGCCTTTCAGAAAGTTACTTATTCACTTGAAGTTTTAGAGAAGAAAATGTTATTTACACACTGGGCAAATATGTTCTGTTTATCTGCCAAGACAATTCTTGCACCATAGTAATTACTTCTGAAGAAACAAATGTCCCCTTTCACATTACAGCTATGCATGGTTTACATGAATTTTTCCAGGACTCCACTTTAGCAAAACTGCAGTAACACTTATATGTTTTTCTTTTCCCTCATGTGTAAGCTGTGACCTTTTTATCACGGCCCAATGCTTACACAAGCCAAAGCACTAGTAGGTGATAACCTGTAGGTGTAATGAAAAAACAGGAGCACTGCAAATTTTGTCAGAGAAAATAAAGTTTTACCACATTCATGTTATAAGGGCAAACTTGAACAGCATTTAGGAGCTCAGGCTTACTATAAACATGGGACTGTTTGATCTATAAAACACAACCAGCCTTGATTGTTTCCCTTCGTTAGGGTGCCCATCTAAAATTGTTGAGTGGCTTGCTAGGCTTAAAGCAAGTCTACTAGCATTTATTTTACTAAGAATTTTGTTATTGCCTACTGATGAAGTCTGGATGAAATCTTCTTTAAATCCTACCCTCCTCATCTGAAAAAAACCCACGACCCCCTCAAAAAAGTCACCAACTCCTTCTGAACAGTGGTGATAATTCTTATTCAGCTTGGTGATGTATCCAGAGGTTAGCAAGAAGATGTCGAGGTAGGGATGGATTCAGAGTTAAGGAGCATCCTCTGCCCTGACAGCTGAAGTTGTTGCCATTTCTCCATTTTCCTGTCCCTCATTTAGAGATGCAGAACTAGCAACAGTGAACATAATTCAAAAGCAGTCAAATCCAAACCCTAATTAACCCCCTTTAGCTGCTGCCTAATTATAGAAGTGCCTAATATCAAAACACATTGCATTTTTTAATTATAAATACCTGAGATTTATTTTTTTTAATCAGTGTGAAAATCAACACCTATCTCCTTATGACAGCCTGAGCTAAGTGATGCCTGATTCCCCTGGGATACCAGTCTGCTGGGAATTCTTATTTAACCCTATCTAACCCCAGGGCCCAGTGAAACTGTATTCCTCTGGAAATACAATTATACAGATGCTTCATTCTAAAATAGGATTGGTACAGAAAATGTCAGCAAACAGCCTGTATAAAAAACCTGCTGCTTAGAGCAGACTCTGGAAGTAGAGGGTGTAAGCCATGAGGAGACATCCTTCTCAGATGACTAAGACACGTCTCCAAGGAATTTCCTAAACCTTAGACTTAAAAAAACAGATTGTTTTTCTGGTTTTGATTAATCTTGATTTTTTTAACATTGCCAGGTACAGGCTTTTAGAAAAGGGGTGGACAAGTCTGAGTTGTGAGGAGAAAATTGGATCCTCTCCTCCTTTGGTGAATGTAGTGCTGTAGTCACATGTACTGCTTCCGCTGACCATGTCTGGAGATATCCCAGGCAGATTCTGCACAAATAGACATCTCTAAGGCATATCCTAAGAAAGTGAAAAGCCTCTCAAGGGACTGGGCTAGACAAAAAACAATCTGGAAGTGAAACTTTGAATTTTTAAATAGTTTCTAGCTATACAGGTGCCTATAAGTATAAATCCATCCAGAGGTCGGCTGCATTTAGTGCCATAAAAATCTTCCTTGAAGATCTAAGCTGTAGCTGTTTGTCCAAGGTAAGTCAATGTGTGGTGCTGCAGGCAAGAGGTCTTCCTTGCACTGTGTCCTCCAAGAGTGCCTTGTGCTTGGACCCTATAACTCTGCAACCATTCTTCTGTAACAGCTCATCGTGCAGAGCTCTGGGAAGGAGGTTTGTTTATCGCTGGTGGTTGCCTAAAGGGCAGACATTCATATCTTCCCAGAGGAACATAACCCTCCTGCCAATTTGGACTGTTGCGGTGGATACTAAAGGCAGTTCCTGAGGCTGCAGTACATGATCAAGAAAAGGACCTCGAACTGCCCCTGATACCCATCCTGTTGGGGAGCAAACCTCTCTGGGCATGATGAGCCATCATGACAGATCTGTTATTGCTGGACCAATATCCCATGGGTTCATAGCCTCCACCAAGAATTCTCAAAAAAATCCAAGAAGTATTTTTTTTTTTAAAAAAACCCTCATAACTGCTCAGATATTCTGAACTGCAAATCTTTAAAATACTTTGCGCATCACTAGGATTAAACATTGCTCAGCTTGAGTCACCTGTGCCTTGGAGATTAGTAGTTACAGGTTTCCTTTTATCTTAATAGTGCTTTGTTTTATTGAAAAACTTTTTTTCTCTTCCTAGCAAGTTCTTCTTCTACTGAAACTGATGTATCATGTCATTCACAAAAGACTGTGACATCGTACATGCTTATTCACAGAAAACCTTTGGAGATGTTAGCTGTAGAGAAAGATATTGTCTTGATAAACTGAATTTTCTAAACACCTTGTGGAATTTGTCACTTTCTTATGTTGTCTTGTGTTCTAAAAGCAAGCTAAAAATAGACAGTTTTTATACAGTGAGTTCAAATGGAGATGTTTCCTGTAACAAATCTCTGTCATTTAAAAAATGCATTTTTTTTTTCTGAGGTAGAATTTTGTCAGTATTTCCTGTATTTTTGTATTCTTGACACATTTGTTATGATTGTTCGTAAGAAAAGTAGCTAGGCATTGAGCTAGTGGAAATGGAAGATCTATTATTGTTTTCACTACCAATTGTAACTTAAGTGTTAGGACAAAGGCATGTATTTTCTTTTACTGATTTTATTGGTTACCAAGTTGTAAGTGCTGTAATAAAACCTAATATCTTTATGGTGTGTGATTAATATAAGATAAAGCATTAAAAATGGAAATTCAAAAATACTTTAGTGGGTTTTTTTCTTTGCATTTTTCCCTGCTTAGACCATGAGAGCAGGCCAGTGTGTTGGACATTTTAAAAATCTCTTCAGTTTCACTTACCAGCTTTTATAGAGTGAGACATTTCTTAGAAATGCAAAAACAGTAGGGGCCTCTTAAAATATGAAGTGCTTTTTTTTTTTTTTCCCCTGAGACAGTTTAAAATAATCTTAAATTTTGTATTAACTTTATGTTTTTGTTTAAGAAGTTTTTATTAAATTCAGCATTTAGGCCTAAATTATCCTGACACTGTCCCTTTAAGAAAATGTCAGCATGTAGTAAGCACTCTGGATACGCTTTAAATTTTATTATTGTAGAGGTTTTTTTGGAGGGAGGGGGAGGCAGGGGAGGCAGTTGGACAATTCAGAGCAAAGGGGAAGAAAACCTAACAAATTCTTGGGTACTGTCCAATTCCTGAGCTAAGCCATGAACTCCATATTTGGCTTGAAATAAGGAATTTTCTCCTCAACAGCTGTCCCTGGAGTCAGTATAAACTGTTCTAAAATATTTAGTTACCAGCACAGAGATACTACAGGATACACTAAAACAAACTGTTGTGAAGCACTGGCCATTGTAAGGGAGCCCTGATTCATGGACTGTACTGTACATTGCATAATGGATCAGCTATTCCCCTAAATGTTTTCAGTATTATGGAATGTTACATAATGAGGGCTTGCAAGGCACCTAAGTAGTTCTTTCGGGAGGAATGACACAGAGATCAATAAAGCTGTTTTTCACGAAGGAATGCAGATCCAGGTGTGATGCTAGAGGCTGAATTACCTTTCCCGTATTCCTTAGAAGACTTTAAAAAAGAATATGGTGTTCACTTCTTTGCCTGTCTTTGTATTTTTTAGTGCTTACTGCTCTAATAAATGATCATTTTTTTGAAAAATACTTCCTGACAATAGAAGAAAGCCAAAAATCCCTTAAAACCTAAGCAGATCATTAAAAATAAAAGTACCTTTTGAGTAAATTCTTACAGTTTTGAATGAACTATATATTAAATCAAAGTCTCAAAGTGCTACTTGCAATGAAGCTCTGAGAAAGATATTACTTCTTTTTCTTTCATTTATAAATTATTGTAAAACCGGGATAAAAAGTTCTTTATAAAATACTGCTTGACTGCTCAGCTGCTGAAATGAAATCCTATGCTAATCCAGTGTGTGTAACTGAATAATGAACTGAGACTGAGATTACCAACGCTAGGTTTTGTACTTATACTGCCACAAAAGCAGCAACTTTACTGTATATTTAAACAATATATAAAAGAGAGTGCATACAAATAAAGGATGTCAGGTAGATATAAACCAGAACTGGCTGGAGGAAGGGGGCTGTGGAGCTGCATCTTCTGTTATGGAACATTTTGCAGCCTGCTAAGAACCCTGTGTATTTTATTACCATCATGGATGCTGACTGTTGTTGAAATCTGAAATATTGACATAGAAGGTTTGAATGGAACTTCTGCAAAGAAAGTCCTATCAGATGACATCACAGGACAGAATGGTCCTTATGAGATTTCCCTCTTCAAGGGCAGTTCAAAAAATGCAATAAAATGTTTTTATTTTGTCCTTAAATGCAACAATTGGCAAGAGCTGTCTTGCAGCTAAAGCAAACGACTAAACCTGTCTTGGAGTTGAATGTGATACATGAAGAGGTTGAAACTAAAGTCTTTAGCTCACAGGTATTAAATTAAGACTGCTGTCAGTGAAGTCATTCATGTTTTGGATGTTGGCTGCTTCAAATATGGTTAGCCTTACACAGTTAAAGTAAAACTGGGAAAGTGTTTATACTGTTACTAGAAGGAGCACAGAACAGCAACAACATTTTCTCAGTTGAGGAAAACAGTGAAGGTATGGAAACAGAGAATGGGAAGACAATGGTAAAGGATGGTGAAAGGATAAAAAGACAAAAAAAGTAAGTATGTAAATATATGCAACATGTAAGAAAGAAAATAACTGTGGGTTCTGAAAAGAGGAGGATTTTTCTTGTACTGCCTATAATATCTGAGGACTGAGCAGTTCACAATAACAACTAAATTGTGTATTGTCTAAACTGAGGCAAGACTTGGTGTTAGTTTTCTTTACAAAATTGCTGTCTTCCTCAGAAGAACTATTGCATGAATCAAAGATAGTATTATCTTAAATTTACACCTAAACATAAAAAGCAATTGTTTACATAAATTGTGTCATATGCTTTGTGCTGTCATAGCTTCTAGTGAAAAGAAACCAATTTCTAGGGACAGTCTTCAAGAACAGTTTTCTCTGAAGCCATGGCACTGGTTGAGACAGCTAGCATGTATAGTCTGGATACTCATCTCTTTCCAGTAGCCAACTGGTATATTCCTCTGGAAGGCTCATGGAGAGCCCACACTAATGTTAAGTGATTTAACTGACTCTCTTTTGAATACTAAATTTTTTCTCCAGGTAGAGTGTCAGAGGTCGGTGAGCCAAAGATGATTTTTCTAAGTGAGGCAGGTGTGAAAGTCGTCATCACACAAGTGACCAGACAAGCTGCTGGAAATGAAGGTAAGTAAATACAATGCTCCCGTTCGTGTTTTTGTCTACAGATTGCCCTAGCTATCTTGAGTTGAGGAGCATTCATGTTTAGGATAGTTGTAGAACTGAAACACACGCTTGTGCTGCAAGTGAAAACTCTCCTAGAAATCAGAAAACTCAAGTTAGAAACATTTAAATTCATACAATTGCCTCTCTGTGGTAACCCTTAAATGAAGTCCATTCTCTGGAGATAAATCAACATTTTGTGTTAATCCTTCCAGTAAAGCACTGAAATTTGCTGCATATGCCTGCATGATCTGGTTCCCTGGAAGAATTTATGTAGCCTGATTTATTTATCCAACATTTATTTATTTATTCATCCAAGATTTTCACTGAAGTCTCCTTGGGTGTGGGTTGTCTTCAAGTTTTATTTTGCACAATGCAAAATGTGTTTTTGACACTTGACGAATAATAACAAATACTAAGTAAAATATTCTGATAACTTCATTTTAAAAAATGATTACTGGAGATCTGTTATGAGAAGTTCTAAAGTCAGAGTTTTAATTAATGTATAAAAAATTAATATATAATTCACATTTTTGTACACAGTTTAAAATTAATAATTTGTAGTTTTCAAGTTTTGGACAATTGTTGAAACCTCTGCAATGAAAGTAGATGTTTAAAGCTGTCAATCTTCAGCCTCCAGTAAATCCCATCTTTTTTCTGTGGCTTTTACTGAACATATCTTTGCAAATAAAAAGTAAGTCACAGTTGCCATATATTGATAATTGACATCTGCTAAAATAAGTGGTTTAATGAAAATATTCAGTAGAATCTGTACTTGGCACTTGAGTACAGTCCACTCTCAATGTGAAACCAAGTTTATCATTTTTAATGCTATAAATTTTATGATATCCATTTAAATTCATTTCTGTGAATGTAAAAACTTGACTTTTAAAGTTGTTTGCTGTTAGAAACACAATGATCTGGAACGAATTTTGCTTCAGACTCAGAAAAAGGTTTTATGGGATGGTTAGGAGGAATTTTTTGTCTCACTCTGAGGACAACACTATGTCCATAAGAATCAAGGTCTTAAGTAGATGTGGTTTACCTTCATTTGGTCCAAGTTTGCTCTGAGTGGCTCTATTAGTAAGATATGTAGCTGTATTAATAAAACTGCTTACATAGTTCCTGGCTGTGGCCCAAGCCAGCTGGTGCATTCACAGATGAGACCTAGCCATGAGATCATCCAGTGGCCACTCCCAGGAGCTATTTTGGGTGCTGCTACTCTGGTTTTGTGGGTGGATGGGGAAGGGGACACATGTGGTGTGCTCTGTGCATGGCCAGCTGACCTCAGGGCCAGCAAGCAGTCGTAGCCCTGTTGTGAATATAGCCAAAACTGAGTTGATGACTTCCCTTTTCAAGGAAGTTTTCTATGGGCAAGAACAATTTATCAGCACCTTCTGGAAAAACAGCAAATAGGAAGTTTTGTTATGCCCCACAAAAAAATATGCACAGTGCTTTAGAAGAAAAGGAGTGTTCAGCAGAGCTCTGCTTCCTAGCCGATTGTCTTTTCCCTGTTCTGCCCAAAGCCTTCTCTCTGAGAAACGGTGATGTATCTTTTCCTTGCTGTTCTGAACCTTATTTCATCACATCAACTGGACCTCTTTCCTTGCAGATCATAGCATCATAGAATGGCTTGAGTTGGAAAGGGATCTTAAAGATCATCTGGTTTCAACCTCCCCCTGCCATGGGCTTAATAAGCTTCGACTAGACCAGACTACTCAAAGCCCCATCCAACCTGGCCTTGAACACTTCCAGGGAGAGGGCTTCCACAACTTCTCTGGGCAGCCTGTGCCAGTGCCTTACCATGAGACTTAACATATCACAGCATATTACTCTGCAGAGTGTCCTGTAAATGCAGGTGGAAAGAGAGCTCCATTTATCTCTCCAGCAGACGTACTCTCTTCAGTCACTTGTCCTAATGAAAAACATGGTTTCTCACCCACTTTTTGTCCCTTTTAGAAGAAATAATGAAAAAAACATTCCTCAAATCCTATGACAGCAGTACTATAGCCAGAAAAATAATGTATAGCCATGAACTTAGTCCATAAAATATTTAAGGTGAATTCTAAGATTCTTTCCCCTGGGCTTGATTTCATACTAAAGTGTGCCAAAATCAGGTCCTGCAGCAGACTCTTACTGACGAATTCAGTCTCCCAGAGAGGTGGGTCCCCAGGGCACTGATTATTTGAGTTAGTATATTTGGCATCCAGTACATCCATCTGAAATTCATAATCTCCAGGACTAAGAGGTCAAAAAAACATTTGGAAACAACTGACAAAGGCATTTTCTTGTTGTTATTGTTTCTAGGATTAACTTGGAGACATTTGTCTTCTTGCAAGCATTAGTTCAAAGTGTTCTGTGATTACATCTCTAGTCCAAATTTTCTTGTGAAGAGAGCAGTATCACTCGACTAGACCTTAAAATGGAGACTATCTCTGGTCCTACCACCTTCTTTGGGGTCTTGCCAAATCTGACAGGCAATGTAGGACCTGTTGGGAAACTTCTAAGGAGAGGTTGCAGTTGAACCTACTGGCATGTTGCAAGCCAATTTTCGTCACAGCTGTCCTGGCCTTGTGCTCAGTTTTTAATACGACTTCTTGTTCCTCAGTATGAGTGAGGAAGTGTCTGGCTACATGCCCAGTTTCAGGTTTTTGGTGCACTCAGCAGTGTGGCAGAATGCTTCATGTCCACACTACTTTTATGCTTACCACAACATCATACGGCAGACATTGTGCAAGCTAATTGTGCAGTTTTTATTGACTGGATCCCTGAATTATGGGGCCTGGGACTTTCCTGAGCTGTTGGCTAGTGCTGTGGTTGTGTGTCTTTGAGCTATGTATGCTCTGCCTCCAGGAACCTGGACGGGAAACTCAGTAAGAGAACACAAAAGTATTCATCACCCTCTTGCTTGCACTCCTGTCGGCTGCAAATATATCTTGATCAGGCTTCAGGGACTCCCTTTGGCATAGAAGCTAAGAGCTATCATGTGTCTCCACTGGGTCTACAACCTCTGGTATCTTTCCAAATCCATTGCTCTGTGCTTCAGCTTCCCCCTGATTAAAAAAAGTACACATCCTTGTCTCAGAGAGAAGCTTTGAGAACAAATGTATGAATGAGTGTAATATTCTAGGTTACCACTGCAGTAGGGGCCATCAGTGTATTTTCTTTTTTTAGGTGGCAAGTGTAAGATTTCAGATGTTCTTTATTCATTTCCCAGCTTGTAAATGTTTCACTTTATAAATGATGTGATAAGTAAGTACACTGTTGTTTAGCAATATTCACTATTTTTACATAAAACTAATTTTACCCATTAATAAAAACAGCAGTTTGGACCTAGTAAGATAGTATGGAAGGACTAGTTAATTTTTATATTTATTGTATGTTACCTACCAAATTATGTCTGTCTCTGAGATAAGTAGTCTTACAATTTTGAAAATATTTTTTCCCCTCATGACTAATATGGCCTAAATTTTGTTAAATAAGAGTTTTGAGTCTGTCTGGGGTTGTATTTTCCCAGGCTCTTTTAATGCCTGAGGGAATAATTTATAGGGCTGTAATTTTTTGGGTTACTGTGTTATGACCATTTATAAATGGCTCCTTAGGGCACTAAAAAGGCCAAGAAAATGTAAATACAAACACAAAACAGAAACAAATACCTGTGGCATGAGGAAAACTACAAGGAGAGAGACCATATGGCATAACAATTCAACTCCACTTAATGGTTCCATTCATCTCCTATTGAAGTAAAATCTTGTTTTACTACTGACTGAAGTGAAGGAAAAATTGAATCTTAAAACGTCACCTGTAACATGACAATCAACTAACTCTGTATTTAACAATATCCATACTAATTTATTTATTTATTTTTAATATTGGACTGTCATTCTTTACTAGCAAATATAAATGTTTATTCCCCCTTCTCTCCAAATTTAATAATGAATATTTTCAAATACTCCGGTAGCTTTAGGCCTGGCCGATTAATAAGCTCTTTATGAGATTTTATGTTGCAGTTGTTAAGGGGAACTGTTTTCTGGGACACTTGATGGGAGCCAGGCATTGTGGGTCCTGGTCAATTTTTACTGGAGAAAGATGTGCTCCTGCAGGGACGACTAGGCTGAGCTGCCCTGACGAAGCACACATCTTACTGTCAAGAGCGTCTGAGCATCCATCATGGGCAAAACATCCCTACTCATGGTATTTTTATTGCATTTATGTCCAGTTAACATCAACTTCTGATCACTGATTTAGGTGTAACGAAAAAAGAGACCATCAGCAATCAAAAAATCACTTGAGCCAAACACTTCCCTCTCTCTCAGCTTCAACTCGCTCTCTGTTTGATGGGGCTAAAAGCCAGTCTGTCCCAGTTACTCTGGCCAGGTGATGGGTAACACAAAAAGTTTGGAGTTTTGTGCACATGTGTTTTTTTCTGGTGCTTTATTTGCTTATTTATTTTGTTCTGCTGCACTTCTTACCGCTTTTCCTCTGCTACTATTTGCTTCTCACTCAATCTCTCTGCTACTCTTTTCTTCTTCATGTTTTCTTACTATGCTGTTTGTTAGTGCCTTTGCTTTGATGTGGCTTGCCTGTGGGCCATAGTCACTCAGAGATGTCCCTGTCTTGGTGTGGGTCTCCCGAGGGCCACTGTCACTTAGGGGACTGTGGACTTATTTACAATACCTCTGTGAGCATCTCCTCTGCATTGCACCCTGTGAATCTTGTTTCTCTACACTGTGAGGTGAAAATTTCCACTGTGCTTCTAATCCCTCTGGACTTAGGTTCCTGAACATACCTGAAAAGGTATTTGTTTGACTGTTAATTATCCACTGTTAAAAATTTATACCAATGGTGTACAAACACACCCTACAGACCATGAAAGTGTGGTCATAGGGACAAATGTATCGTTTTGAAGAGAAGTTGTCTTGTCCTTTATTGTGTAATATATTTTGTGAATAACTACCTGCAAAGACATTATGGGCCACATCACAGGCAGTAATCCTGCACAGGACTAGCTTTCTAGCTTTGCAGAGACAAATGTCTCAGATTTAGAGCATGTATTGTATGACGAGCAGCTGAGCGATCTGGGGCTGTTCAGCCTAGAGGCAACTCCAGGAGGGGAGACCTCGCTCTCTACAGCTACCTGAAAGGAGGTTGTAGCGAGACGGGAATAGGTCTGTTCTCCCTAGTGGCGAGTGACAGGACAAGGGAAAATGGCCTTAAGTTGCGCTGGGGAAGGTTCAGGTTGGTTATTAGGAAGAGTTTCTTTACTGAAAGGGTTGTCAGCCATTGGAACAACCTACCCAGGGAGGTGGTTGAGTCGCGATCCCTGGAGGTGTCTAACACATGGTTAAGTGGTGTTGATAGGGCTAGGAGAAAGATTGGACTTTATGATCTTTAAGGTCTCTTCTAATCAAAACTGTGCTATAATTCTATGTTGCACAAGCTAAGCTCTGTGATTTAATGATTTAGGACAGTGTTTTTCTATAAGGAGTCTGTGAAAATTATTGATATCAATGTTTTGCTCAGCTTACATTTGCCATACCTGCCTCCCACCTTGCCTGCAGAAGTGTTGAAGTTTCAGAAATAGAAAAAGCCAAAAACCACACAGTTTTGGGTCATTCTTGCTCATATTAAATCTGTTATGAGTTTTGCCAGTAAATCTATTTGATTTAGGACAGGAAGCTGTGTGAGAATATTTAATGTGGCTGAGACAAACATTCTTACCTTTTTCCCACCACAGGAAGCTTTCACTATGTGGTAAGAAAATGAAAAGAAGTGATGTAATCAGGAAGCTTTTTCAGTCACACTGATGGTTTGCAGAAGAGTAGGTGCCATAAGAACAATGCCGCATGAGCCTTGAAACCTCATGTCAGGGAAGTCGGTTCTGAATGAAAAATGCTTTCCAAATGCACCCTGTCATATTTTCCATCAGGAGAGCTGGATATTTGTGTATAATTCCTGTGGGATTGGAGGATGGTAATGTATACACACAGAAGAAGTTCAATTTCAAGTAGCTGTTAACATCCAGTAAACAATATGTTCCAAATTCCTTTCAAGGCTCCTAGCACACTGATTTTTTTTTTCTAAGCACTGCCATTCTCCACTATGTTCAAGACTATTGGTGAGAAGCCTTTATAACTATAAAAAGCAAAGAATTGGACACAAAATATTTTGTATTGAATCTGCAACAGACTGTGCCTTCCTCCTAGCCACAGCCCTCTATTTTTACTGTAGCCATCACCATGGCTTTGCAGAAAAAAAGTGTTCCAGAATACTTCGACACTGTGTGCCTCCACAGATTCCCTGTTTGATAATACCAGATGGCCTTCTGACAGTATTTTTTAAACATCAATAATGTGTTGATTATTGGCCCTTATACTGTGGGACTTTATGACCAAGGCAGGCAAAACACACAGAGCCAGTGTTGGTACTGAAAAGGCACTGAGTGGCAGAGATACTCTCAGAAGTTTGAGGTGCACCTGTGAGTTCATTGACTTCTTAAAAAGGAAATAAAATCCCTGCTCAGGGTTTTTGCACAGCATCATGTGCGTGCATTTGTGTTTACACATGCTCGTAATAAGCAGAACTTCTGCTCAACCACATGGCAGCATTACATCTCTATCATGAACACTGAGGTTACAAAAGAAAATTCCTCAATGTTTAACCCACAGTTAGTTTCTTCACATGACATGGGCCATAAACATCAGCCACCGTGGGTCATCCAAACATGCAGAACTCCCATTCATCTTGAAGGATGCATGGATACATGCATACAGCCCTCACTGCTCTCAGACAGCCTCCTGCATGCTTGCCATTAATGCTGTCAGGCGAAGGAAGGTACTTAGGCTTCATTTAAAGAGGATGATGTGATCGGCTGTATCTGAGAGTCAGAACATTCATCCAAGAGCTTACACAGCGCTTCCAGATATTAAATAAACAGACTTCAAAAATTATGAGGGTAACCTAAAAATCATGACTTGGTGCCTCATGCTTTCCATTTGGTCTTTGAAATTTCAGCCATGAAAGATGCGCATCTTTAAACCTCAGCACGAGAGAATTCATTTGGTACTCAAGCCACCTAACGTACAGCTTAATTTTAACTGCATTGGGACACTCCTTTAGCATTCCTTGCTCATTAATGTAGAGAGGGAAGTGTCTTTGGAGGCCTCTAGAGGAAGATCCTGACTGCTTAAATTATGCAGGAAGGATAGATTTTTGGGCGCTTTAGGTTTTCCGTGAAATTCAGTGCTTAAGGTAATCAATGCTCCTGCTTGAGAGCCGCGAACAGAGAACCTTAATGAACTGGGATTTAAAGAAAAATATATTGAACTGGAATTATTCTTGATAAACTCCTGACAATGTAAAGAAGCAGGATGGTTGCTGACCTCATCCATCATACCAGATGGACACACTGGATTGTGCCCATTCACGCGTGTTTGTATAATCTTACTATTGAGAATCTTATGGAGAACTCGCTAGGAATTTGCAATGCAGTTGTTACCAGTTCTCACAAGCTTATCATGCCCTCAGGAACTCAGTCTTCTGACTACTGCCAGCTAGCATCATTAGGTACTTCTACCCCCTTACTGGGAGACTTTTAATCATCATTTGTGATTATGAGGTGAATGTGTGTGACAGATGTTGAATTTAGCTAATAAGAGAAAGTTAAAGTTAAGAAGGAAAATTTTCCTGTCAGTCCTAACAGAAATAGATCAACCTTGAGGTCTGTGAATGTAGATCAATGCTTATTTATTTATTTATTCATTTTGTAGGAATTTTCATAGGTTGAAAATTAATCATTTGCATTGCATTACTGCTTTCAGTCCCTGACTATCTGGGCAATGCTGCAGTCAAATGCCTTCAGTTATTGGTCTCTGTCTTTCAAATAGGAAATAATTTCCATAAAGGGGATAGAATTTACCTTATAAAAGCTGTCATTGTATTTTGAGCTACTAATATTTTATTCTATCCCATGAAGCTAAAGCCCTTGACATTTTTCCTACATGTCACACCTCGAAAGACTTCATCCATTGATTTTGTGCAAGATCCAAACAGGGTGACATTCCAATAAGCTGGAGAAGAACATTTTACCAGTAAAAGAAGAACATTTTACTAGTAAAATCTAAATTTCTATTCTAACTGATGCAAGGTGTTTCTTTGTCCTAAATAAGCTGTGAACTGAAGGAAAGAAAAATTGCCACATTTTAAAATACGGAATTGATATTTATGACCTGTAAGCAGGAAGGTTCATCATACCGGTAGCTTTATTTGTTGTGCAAGCAAGTCTAACTTCTATTGACAAGATAACAAAAGTGCCTAAACAGGATTCCAGAACTACTGGTTAGATACAAATGTAAATGGTGATTTGTGAAGCAACTTTAATAGATGTCATAGTATTTTGCACTTCAACAGGGTCTGTTTTCGAAGCCAGAAGATATAAATATTAATTCAGATTTACAAAATTCTTGTGATGCAAATACAGCAAATGCAGCGAAATTAGGTTTAGAAGAAAGATTGTCTGAAATGTTAAGCAACTTGCCAAAAATCATACTGTAACCCAGCTCCTGACCTAGGGATACAGCTCTCTGGTTAATGCTCTAAGCTGTTAGGCTACATTAGATTACAGTTCACTGGAACTGTAAATGACCTCAGAGCAGTCCTAATGCGTATAGAAAAGATGCCTTAATGTCTTCCGTCAGCAAATTGCAATGCAGCAAGACAGCCACACTGGAACTACCAGAGAATTTGATGCTGGAGCAGTTGGATTCAATAATGCAGCTAATTATACTTGATGTGGCATTTATACAAGAGGGCTCTCCAGCAGACAGAAATGACGTTTGTTTTGAGAGTAGGAGAATCCCATCTTGGGAAAGTCAGTTGAGTATTCAGGCTTCGAAGCCTTTGATGAGAGAAGTATGTCTGACCTAATCTCTTGAGTGACAAGTTCATAAACGCATCCACTGCAGTTGATATGCTAATGGCCATATTATGCTCTGCTGATTTTCTGTGCCCTGCTCATTCAGTTCCTTTAGAGGCACCCAGAGATGAAAGAGAAAAATGGACAGTATGTTGTAAAGACCAAAAAGAGGTTTTGTTTGCAAACTCTCTTGTTATTAAGCAAAACATTAGAAATGTACAGCATCTCATGTAACTTAAAGAGGCCACTGAGTATGAAAGAATACCACTCTTTTAGATGAAAACCTGTCAGTCTTGGTGGGATGTAAACGCGGATTAGTGAAGACACAGTATCACTGAGAACTGCAGGCTTCTGTCTTTGCTCACTTTGCTGGTCACATCTGTGGAAATCATTTGCTATCAATTATGACTCCCTCTCCTGCTTTATGTCATGATGTGACTTATAAGCAGAACAACTGGCTTCACTTCTTACCAGGGAATTCTTCCAGAGTAGGATGAAGCAAGTCTCGAGCAAGCACAAACTGACAGTGAAAACAAGGGTTGCTATGACGCTGTACCTCTTACTGCTAGCTGCCACAGCTGCACTGAAGCTCTGGGCAGCTTGGAGAAAAATCAGGGTAGCATATGAGCTCTGTGAATGTAAAGCAGTGCTCTTGACTTGCTCTTTGAGTGAAAGCCACTGATTTTCTATGCAGCCAGCAGGATAGAAAACTGTTTCTGTGGCCATTAACAACAGCTGGTACAGAATATTACGAAGTGTCTCATAAAAAAATGTTTAGAATCTTTGTTTATTCTGCTTCAAAATCAAGTAACTTCACAACAACCGTTTGATTTCATGCCCCATTGAAAAACCATCTCTCTAAGATTTCTGAGCTTAAATCTTGGTATAGGTTTCTCTCTTACAAAGGATAAAGTAAAAATGTTAGTCCTGCATTCATATGCAAGATGTTCTTGCTGGTTTTATAGACCTAAACCCACTAATCTTTTCACTAAAAAAAGTTCATTAGAGTCTGTATTGCAAGAAAATTATATAGCTCTTGTAGGTTTATTTTCTCATTTTCAGATGTCGCCCTCTGTGTCAAAGGTAAGTAACTACAGTAATTTGGGGATATGTCGTGGTGTGGAAAAGGGCAGCGAGTTGGGATGCTGGGGTTTATTCCCAGCAGTGACACTCTCCTGTTTGGTGGCCTATGGTGAATGACCTTCGAGCTCAGTATGTTTGAATTTTCTCTGCCCTTCACTCACTCAAAACCTATACATTCTCTCACCCACACTGGAAGAAATGGGATTCTCTCTTGATTAGGCATTACAAGGCATTCAAACAATGACCAATAAAGTTTATTTTTGCATGGTGATAGTGAAAAGGAAGACAATATGTAGGCATCCACTTTATGCTCTAAGCTCCCTGCTCTCCCTCTGTTCTTCTCTCTCTCTCTTTCTCCCCCCACCAGAGTGTAAAAAGCTCTGCTCTCCCCTGTGACCTCAGTGGGGAACTGAAAATCTGAAATGCAGCCCATAGCTGATAATGGATTTGGGAGCTGACTCCTGTTACTGAAAATACACTGCTCCTCCTCATCCCTTCCTCCAGTTTGGATGTATCTGTTAACTGCCCAGGGGAGCTGCATTCTTCTTTGATTCAGATACCTGGAAAATTTTCACCTTAGTGTAATACTACATGACTGAGATTTGCAGCCTGTTCTTTTTTACATGCTGTTGTGCCCATAAATGCTCATCAAATATTTGCTCTTTGCTCTCTGTTGTAGCTATCCCTAAAACACTGTCTGACAAATATATTCAGTTATAAATCTAAAAGGTTATTACCACACTAAAAAATTACCTTCATCTGATTAGGTCAAAGCAGTAGATAAATTGTGATGATTTTTACATGTATTTTCTGTTGCACAACTATATGCTTTGGATTCTTGTTGCACAGCCAGAAAATAACATGTATGGCTTAGTTAATATTTCTGTGATCCTTTTGTGCTGTTTCATCGACCTGTCTAGGTGATTTCATGTATAGTGTGGTCCTAATGATGTGTAAGGTACTCCTTTCTTTAGTGCAGACTGTCCTTACATGGATCCTTCAGATCTATCTTGCTAGCAAAACATTTAGTCCATTTCTTCATGCTTTTAGGAAGTCAGCTGGATAACAAACAGCTTGCTTGATGCTTATGCCCCCTTGGTGAACCTTATGCCTCAGCCAAATGACCTTTGGCTTCCAGTCAGTGTGGAATGATGAGAGCTGGACACAGGACATGACACAGTTTTGTTCTTGTCCTTAGGCTTTCTCCAGTCCCTAGGTCAACAGATACTGGGATTGCAGTGAGACTGTCATGTGTCATGTGCAGGGCCTCAGAGACCTTCCTGGCAACTTAAGGAAAGGATCATCCTAATGGACTTTGAAGATCCTTTTAATCATTAATGGGCAGTGTGTGATGAACACTGAAAGCTGTTCTATAGACAGAATATGAGAAAACAGAATATCTTTCTCAGAGCTCTGATCATCCCAAGTAATTCGTTATTGAGCTGTTACGAATGTTAAGTAATTCAGCATACTTTGAATAATAGGCATAAATTAACTTAGTAAGTTATAAAAAACTGTAAGACACTTTCATAGAATTATAGAATAATAGAATGCATTGTGCTGACAGGGACTTTTAAAGCTCATCTCGTCCAACCCCCCTGCAGTGAGCAAGATCAAGTTTCTCAGAGTCTCATCAGGCCTGACCTTGAAGGTCTCCAGGGAAGTGGCCTCCACCAGCTCTCCAGGCAACCTGTTCCAGTGTTTCACCACCCCATAGTGAAGAAGAACTTTTTCCTAATGTCTAATCTAAATCTACCCTGCTCTAATTTAAAACCATTACCTCTCATCCTGTCACTACACACCCTGGTAAACAGCCTCTTCACAGCTTTCCTATAGGGCCCCTCAGGTACTGGAAGGCCACTTTCTGCCACAAACTACTTTGTTCAGGCAGATACTTTATTTGTGCAGCTCAGTTCATAAACTAAAATAATATAATATCCTCCTCCCATGTTGTACTTACAAAAATTGCTTCAATAGCCAAGAAAGAAAAAATAAAAGTGTTCAGGCGCAGACAGGTGAGCACCTTGAGAGGTGAAAAGTAACAGAGATGGATGGAACAGAGAAAGAAAGAGAGCAAGAAGAGCATTCAAAAGAAAAATATCTTTCAGTAGTATACACTTACTTTATAGGAGACTGGGCTGGGACACAGAAAGACAGAATTCCTAAATCCTGCTGTGGTAGCTGTCTTTAAATTTGCAGACTTCAAAGCCCTAATTACAAGGCCTACAGTGGTCTTACTACATTGTGTTACCTTAGAATGTGTAGAAACAACTTAGAAAATGAGAGAACAGAAAAGTTTCAGAGGGTTATTGTGGGGGATGGCAGCTGGACTGCTGATAACCTCACATTGGTTGAAGACATTGACCTTGACAAATTCCCAGTGTACCCTTGAGATGGGAAGTTATGTGTGCTGTTTGGACACGTTTGTGGAACTTTCTTCCTCGAGATCTGGAGGGATGAGCCCAGCTGAAAGCTGCTAAGTGTTAACCAATCAGAACTTGAAAAACAAGTGTTTGACCTATAAGCAAAGGCCACACTACCTTCTTCTAGTACCTTTGGCTCTGTATAAAAGGCACACCCTTTGTGTAATAAAGCAGCCATTTTTGAGCCATTTTAATCGCCACTCAGATGCGTCATGTTCCTCTCTACAACGCCAGGTTATTTCTTTCATATAAGGCAAGGTAATGGGTTTTCTTACAAAATAGGTGATGTCTAATTTGTTTTAATTGATCATTGTCTCACTTACATGATACAGTTTTGTAACCGAAGTGAGAAGCATGTCTAATACTGTCAAGTTGAACCATTAATAAGAGAAAGTATGTGTGCTTCATTTTTAGAACTTAATTAGACTTACAATTAAGCCATTGGTGAGACAAAAACTAATAGAAACAAGAGTATTACATTATGCCAGAGCAAAGTTTAGCAGCATGAAAGAAAAGTTGACGAGATGGAATAAAATGTTTGAAAGGATAAACAGAAGATATGGAATAAAGGAATAGTTAGTACCAAGAGGATTCTTGTAACTGTCAGTGCACCCTGTCCTTCATACTCCAAACAGAATGCTAGAGCTTGTCACTGATAATGACAGGAACAAAGGCTGAGTCCTCCAAGGAAGCTCACTCTGCAATAACTAAAAAACTAGAAGGCTCTGAGAAACAGAGAATCAGGAAAAGTAATGCAGAGCAAGAAGGAGATACAGCCATAGAATCAAACATCAAATGTGGAGGAGAAATGGAACAATTCCATAGTGAAGTCAAGAGTGTAAAAGATAAGAAAACCAAGACTAGCAAGTGAAATTACCACTCAGATTAAGAAAATAGAATTTCCAGGAGAGTGGATAGCACATGAGAGATGAGAAGTCAGTGAAGAAAGGAGGAGAACTTCTAAGAGCAGCCTCGATAACTTTACTGCCAGAAAAGTTAGAAATTGCTAAAATCTCTTCTAAAAAAAACAAAGGCAAAAAAAAAACCTGTGCCCCTATGAAAGGAATTCAGCACTAATAAAAAAATCTAACAAATTATGGACCACTTGAGATAGATTCACATAATTGTTAGCTTCTAGGATCAGTGAGAAAGAGGAAGTTGATTAGTTTATTTCCTTTGAATGAAGACCTAACTTGGAAGCAGAATGCTATGTGAAGCCCTTTCTTCCCTGTGAGAGTCGACCTCTGATGACCAAATCAGTTTGATTGAACTTCTGGGTTTTGGATACTGGTCAGTCTAGTTCCATGACTCAGGAATTTGAGGCAATACTACAATTCTTGGGCATTTAGCTCTGTCTACATAGTGAGGCTGTATCTTCCAGAGACTTCAAGGACATTAGGTGTTTCCAGCACCATGCTGTTCAGATGGATTGTCAGAGAGCCTACCTGGTGGTGGAGCTCTTGCTTCTAGTCTTTAGGGATAAAGTAGTGGGCAGGCGAAGAACTTGAGCTTAGCCAAGCCACAATCACTTTTACTCTGGAAAACACTAGACAGTTACAAAACAACATCCTGTACGTACCCTCCTCCCCCGCTTAGTGTGATCTCATCTCTCCGGGGAGTCCTGGTTTGGACAACATCTTTCCTGCCTTTTCATCAGGCATGTGGTAGTGGTTTGGCCTTTTTACTCACACGATCAACTTTTATCATGGTCTTTGTTGTTCTTTCGCTCACATACTTCAGTTGAGAGCAGCCTATTTTGCATACTCCCCACCCTCTACTGGGTTCTTTACACAATCTGTCAAAGCAATGACCTTACTGGTAGGAAACTCCTTTTTGCAGTAACGTTAGACTATCAGACACCAATGGATCTTGACTGCTCTCTCATTGTTAATCCCCTCTGAGGTGTCCATGAGGTGTCTATGTGCCAGCATGAGTGCTGTCAGTATCCAGGAGAGCGAGGTAGAGGGTCAGCTGGTCAGTGAAGACATTGCAAAGTAGGGATATATGTAAAAGGTATGATGAAATGGCATTTCCCAAAGGAGGAGTTATTCCTGGGATAATGTGGACAGATCTCAGTGCAGATAGAGTTCTTGCCTCTATACTAAAAGTGAAGGAACCTGGTTATTTCAGTGCAAATATTGTACCCTGATACAGTGTAAAGTTTTGTCCTCACAACCCACTTGTTTTACCTTTTTAAGAAAGTGAAATTACTACTCACACACTGGCAACTTCCTGATGTATTTACAATTGGTGCTAGTCAACTGCTAGTACATGTCATGCTGTCCAGATGCTTTCCAAGTCACTGGAGAAACTGATGAGCTCTCATGTTCCCCAGGCCATTCTTTTGCTTGGAGGAGCTATATTGAAATTTGTTTCTTCTCTTGACCTTTTTCATCACAGTTTGATTCTTTTCTTTAAAAAATGTTCATTTTGTAGATAACTGAAAATCTCTTAGATTATCTTGATCCAGCTCATTGTGAAGATGAATTTGCATCATTGAGAAACACTGCTACTACGTTTGGCGTTAGCTGAGATCCTTGCTGGCTGTTTGAGCAGAGAAGCTGAGGATTTAATTTACCAAGGGACTCAAATTTTTTCGTACCTCTCCTATGATTTGGTCTCTACTCAGTGGAGGACTCCATCCAGTGATAAGTCTGGCATTGTTTCAAGCAGCTTTAACACTTGCATCAAAGAAAAAAAGGGGAAAAACAGCACATGGAATGTTATTTCAGTTTTCACTTGCAAACACCCCCATGGGAATAATTTACTGTGATGATCCAAACATGCTATTCTGTAGTAATATTTTAGAACTCTACTGCTCTGGTAGAGATAGGATTATGCTTTCCTAAGTTGAGATGAATGGACCAAGACTGGAAAGCTAAAATAGTTTGGTGCAGGTGAAGGTGTGGAAGAGGGTAACAGGTGGACACTTTTCCCCTATAGTGTTAGTTTACTTGTTACCTGATGCCATGCTTTTACAGAGAAACATTTGGTAAAATATGTGATTCCAGTGGGGAAAAAAATCTAGACTTGGCCATCTTTTATTTTTCAGCTTTATGGTAAGTGCCATCTTCTAGAAGGGACATAGAAATTGCTTGAGCACTGCTGGCTCAGTAGACAGATAATGATCTTTTTTTCTTCTCAGTTGGTGAAAAGAGTCCAGAAATGTTGGTCATGCCTGATAGAAAAAAAAAAAAAGAAAAAAAAGTACTTATTTCACATCTGGAAATCTATCTATATTTTTGTATCCTAATACATGAGAATTTGTTTCTCCATGTCTTTTCAAACAAGCCATGGAGGCTTCTTTAACTGCATGCCACATTATGGATATTTGAGATTGAAGTTACTGCAGTGGAAAGAACAACTGATGCTGGGGAAAGAGCGTTATAAATCATTTCTGTCTCTAAATCAGTTTTTTCTCAGACATGTTTTTGTCTCTATTAAATTGATTCTAGTGCCATTCATGACTAGCCCCTGAGTTTGGTAATTTTCCATGGTGAAAGCTAAGATGGATAACTTTTAAATAGCTGTAAGAAAACAAAAATGATTCCATTGCACACATCTGGATGAACTGAAATCCAGCTTTCCAGGCAATCCGTTCTCTCTACTGCTATTTTGAGAAATAATCATGTTGTCTTATTTAAGATTATTTTAAATACTTTGGGCTTATTTGCAAGAAATATTATTTCCTGATTTATAACTCCTGCTGCCCTATTGACTTATATGGAGAACGAGACAGTGTCAGACTCACTGCCATTCCCAAAGGTATGTAAATAGCAGCTGTCAGTACAAACAAGGCTGAAAAGGACCTTCCTTTTGGGGCCACGCTTGAAGTATGGGTGTTTACTTACTGTTGGAAGGAAAGTGGCTAATGTGTTCCCTGCAGGCACTGATCCAAAGCCGGGTTGTCACGACAAGGCATCTCTCTGTCAGAGCATTTGGAGGGCTGTTTGATCCAGGAGTGCATTTTCTTGCTTTTATAGAATATAAACTCATGCCCAGAGTAACCCTGCTGAAGGTAGCAGACCTGTCCTGGAAAGCTGAGGTCTTTTTGCCACAGTCTTTATTGTGTGGGGTATGTAGATAGTAGAGAGTTGGAAACCAGAGGATCACAAGCTGCTTTTGTGGTACATTGTAAAAGATGTAATTCTGTAATATAGAGCATTGGATGCTATTTCTGACTAGAAAGGACAACTGGATTATTGCGTTAGAAAATATAGCCAACTGGCATTTGGTCTTATAGAATCTCTTGTAAGATTATTGTTTCAGTCTGAACTGAATTGCATACTTCTAATTAACCAGATAGGAGATGAGAGCATTGTGTAAGTGATAGTATCAAAATATGGCAGCGCAGAGCAGGGGAGAAGAGATGATACTGATGTCTTACCCAGGAATGAATCTGTGAAACAGATCTGGTAGAGTCTAAAAGCAAGGAAGATACTTGAGAAGGCAGTGCAAGCTGGCTTTTATTCACAGCTCCTTTGGCAGGAGCAGTGCTCTGAAGGAAAGCAGAGAATTAAAGGTGATTGGGTCCTCACTGGCAAAAAGAGGGTTAGAAATTGACTGGATATTGAGAGGAGACATGAAACAAAGGAAAAAAACCTGATATATTTAAGTAAAAAAATTATCTTAGTTACCCATTTAATGCACACAGTTGTCAAAAAGATCACAATACATATAACGGTAGTTCGCAGTGCTGACAATAGTTTATGTGTTAATATTTTATAGTGCATAGCACTGGTAGGGGGAATATTTATATCTTGGTCTAAGCTATGTGTAGAACTGGATGTAATCATGTATTACTAGAGGGA
>NW_009716304.1:28441-32741 GCF_000703405.1 Apaloderma vittatum
AAAAATTGATAGTCCAGCTCCTGCATAGACAGGATTCATTATAGAGAGTTGCTCCTGCAAATCAGTCAACAAGCCTGCACGTGAGATTTCAGAGTCACAGTGCTTTGTCTCATCTTCTTTTTCATATATTGCCAGGATTTGCTTTCCTGTTGCAAAGCGCTCTACTTGGCAAGCCTTCTGTTTCGATTTTGGCAGGGCATTTCTTCCTCAAGGCTTCTACCAATATCAGTGCATACACTGTTTGCTACTATTCCCATTCTTATGCACAAAAGTTCCAGCTAGATTAAAGGCAATGTGTAAAAGAAGAGGAAAATCATGTGTAGAATTTATAGCTAAAGATCAGTTGTAGCACAAGCTGTGTACAACCTCAGACATCTGCTATGCTTATGACAGGGCAAAGGTTTGGTGGAATAATCCTTCCACTACATCTCACCTACCTCTAGTCCTGAAAATGCTCTGCAACATTACAGAATCAATGACATGTCAAGTGAAAATGTGAGAAGTAAATCAGAGATTTTGCTGAATTCTTCCATTTTGGAATCTCTCTCAGAAGAATCTGTCTCTAAACCGTGTATGTTTGTTTTCTGTGATCCTTGTCATTGTTCTTACCAATTTGTCTATAGGTGCATGGGAGCCAGTGAGTTTCCTCCTTATTTCTAGTTCTGTGGTAGAAAGTACTTCTCTCAGGGCATGTGTGCTCTTCTTCACTGTATGTTCTTCATTCTTCATCATTTGCTGGGTGAGATATTCTGTACAATATGCAGAAGTATATATTGTATAGTTCCCTTTTTCCTTTAGACTTTGGGAATGCAAATAGCCTTAATACCTGATCTGTCCAGACCTGTACATTTCCATAATTACTTTTGCTTTATTGATTTTATTGCTTTCCTTTTTCTGGCATAAAATTATGTCTCTGTTGTGCATTCTTTGTATAAAATGATTAACAGAGGTCTCCATGGACTTTTCCATGTCTCTAAGCAAGTTCTTTTCAAACAATGTTAGTATGCTTTGATGACAGCATTCTTAAGAGGAAAACAGTATGTAAGGATTGAAAGAGGAAAAGATGTGGGTATGAGTATGGAACAGGAGCTCGTAAAGAGATTAATTTGGAAAAAGAAGTACATTAAAATAATCTTAAAAAATAGACTTGAAGCTGAGGACTAAGCCTTGCGAGGAGATAAGGGTTTATCCAGAGAAAGACTGGAGAAACTTTACAAAATTATTCTAGATTAGATTTAAGGACTAAGCCTGAAACTTTCACAGTCATGATCTGCAGTGCATATTATCTAGCTCTTCATAGGTTTCCTTTCACATTGTTACAGGAGTTATTCTTACCAAAGTAAACTCTCCTGTTGGCTTCAGCTGAGCTGCATGAGTGAATAATGGACTTCCAAGTTCAGACCTGTGTCCACAGAACTGGAAGAAATGTTTCCTCACTAAATCTCTATCAAGGAGTTTTGCAACCTGTTCCGGAATTAAATGAGGCCTGAGGCTGCTTTTCAGTCTTCAGCACAGAATTAGCAACAGGATCAGGCTATAGTGATGGGGTAGGACTAATGCTCTGTTTGTCTTCTGGATGTTTTTTGCATTAGCTTTGCTAAGTTTTACGTTCCTGTTCTTATGAAGGGTTCTCTAACATCTTTCCGCTGCATATTGCTTTTAGATCCAAATTCTTGAAACTGCTCTGCAACTTTCTTCTGTAGAGGAAATGCGACGATGATAATTGTTCATGACTTAGCCAAAGGCAGGCTGTTTCTAGAGTGAGCAGCAAAGAAGAAAGTTGAACAACACTTATAAAGAGACAGCTGAAGGAAAGCAAAAATACATGATTCCTGCAATAATTACTAGGCTTTCAGTAAAAATTCAGCCTGCATTGTTGAAAGCTAAAATTGTTACTATAAATGTGAATCAGTGTCACATGGGTGTCTCACCTGGCACTCTTAATTTAGAGGCCAAATTAGGAAATAGACCTTGTGCTGCCATTTTAGCGTATTTGTGATGTTTTGTATTTGCGCCATAGATGAAGACATTTAATACTTGGTGGCTGTCAAGACAGGCCTTTTAATGAGTACTATCTATGTTGCAAGGTAGGTTTATATTCTAAAGAGAATCTTGACAACTTACCATTCATAGACTGAGAAGAAAGTGGCGTGTGTCACTTCAGTTTTCTCTGAAATAGTGCAATCACAAAGATACAGCAGAGCTGCAAAATAAGCATCGCTCAGTGAAGTTTGAGAGTGAGCCACAAAGAGGTCAATCAACTATTGCAGTTTAACTGGAAAGAATGAGTTTACCTTTTCCAAAACATAACTAGAAAACGGAGATAACACCAGCAGTTCTGATCCTACCATTAAAAAAAATATACATTGATGTAGATGATTACTTTGGTTTTACCATCTCTCTTTAGTAATAGTGCCAACAGGGCACAGCCCTAGTAAATTAAAGCCTACTCTTAGATGAGTAGTCCAGAACCAAGCACATTTGGAATTCATCAATAATAGTGGCACTAATTTGGACTCCTCTATAGGTCCTTATAACACGTCCAAAAAAGAAATCAAGTAAAATTTTAGGATCTGCAGTTAGGTTTTCTGCATCATCCATGTGTAATATTAAACTTAGTATAGATTGTAAATGAGTGCTCTTACCATGACCTGCCTGCCTTAGTTTACCTTATGAAATCTGAACAAATCAAACACAAGTTAGTTCAGGCACAAGTGTAGTCCTTCGGTGGTAATTATCTTCTATTTTCCATTTCATTTACTAACAGTAGTTCACTCCTAAAAGAAGAAACCAAAACAAGCTTCAATTTAGAATCATTACCTCAATGCTATAAAAGTACTGCTGCATCACACATGCAACCTGTAAATGTCGGTCGGCTACATGTTTGCCATCTGTTCTGTTACTCTCACAGCATATAATTACTGTTGCAGCGTCAAAGTTAAAAACATGCTTAAAAATTTCTGTGCCCATTATCAGACAGAGTTCAGTTCATCTCATCACACTGTTTCAAAATAGGTCTTCGTCATTTTCCATCTGGGAATATAACATGCAAGGAACAAAACAAGTGTATACACACTTGGGCCATCTGATAAAATATTTAAACCTCAAGAGTATTTCTGCTTATGCTAGTTAGACACTCCATAGTATTTTATACAGCCGGTAACAATAAACCATTTGGTAGTTGTGCCAGTGCTGGAAAAAAAAAGCAGCAGCCTTTCTATGGAGTGCACAGGGACTCAGTTCAGGATTAGCTCAGCCTGAGAGCCACACAGTTTACAGTGGGTGCTTGTAGTATAGGTATTAGCTTAGTCACTGCCCTCCTTCCTTATCTAGTTTTGTACAGTCCTGCCAGTAACTGGATATATAACCTTATACTGGAGAAGACAGAAATTATTGCTCTAAACTTACTTCCAATTTTCCAGTAATTTTGATTTTTGGCCAGTTTGAAATGTTAGGAACATGTAATTGGAAATGAATGGTTAAGATTATAAAATGATTGTGCCTTCAGTGCTGCAGTGTTTTTAGTGAATTAGCGTCAGTGTTTACAGGACACCGGCACAGTTAAACCTACAAAGCTTTAAAGTGAATTGCACTGTTTGTATAATTCTCTGAGGAGGAAAATGTTTTTGCAAGGTTCTTGGCACAACTGTGGAATTGTTAGAGCCTTTTATTTACCAAACAGTGTACATTGTTAAAAGTAAAACTTCCCGTGTGTTCTAAATTTTGGTCCAGTTAGTCTTTCAAGAGTGCTGAAAACAGGACTCTAATTAACAACTTCATCTGTTAACCCAGTCACTCATGCCAGTGCTTATCTGATACTGCGTCCATGCAGGCACTTGGGGACATCAGAAAAAGGCTGACTTGTCAGTGGGACAGTTGGGAGGACTTTGTTGGCAGGGGAAAAAAAAGAGAAGACAGAAATAGATGGCATTAAATGGAATTTGAAATGAATCCAGAAGGAATTATCTGACCACAGTAGCCTAGCACAGGCATGGATTTCTCTTGTATTTCTCCCTGATCTTCTCTGGTATGTCACCCACAGGAACAGAGAGGAAGCCAGCAGTCCTGTGCAATGTGAATGTAGGGTCTGGTGTGATTGAAGTCCTTTGCTGGGGAGGTGCTGACTGAGCTGAGAATAAAACCCCGCCGATGCTGTCATCGCAGGAGCAGCCGGCTCAAGCCAGCGTGGGGCTCTTAGCCAAGGCGCTCATTAAGCTCCTCTGCTGTCTTCAGCAGCAAAGATTTAGTGAGCAATCTGCTCTCCCTACTTCCCTCTAATTTTTCTGTTTTCTCTTTAAGG
>NW_009716304.1:32772-34353 GCF_000703405.1 Apaloderma vittatum
TGAGTGCAGTTGAGGGGCTGACGTCAGCATTAGGAAAGCAGACGAAGAATCGTACATGCTTTCCTGTAAAGGGAACTGGGAATAGTAATGGATAAAGACTTTCTGTTTGATGGCCAGAGCAGAGGAAACCCTTGCTGATTTGTCTTGGAGACAAAAAGGGAAGGTGTCTTGTTTTCTGAGGGTGAGCCTGTCACCACAGGCCTCTTCTAGCAGAGAGGCTTGTGCTCTGGTTCATGCTGCACTCAATCATTAGCAGTAATTGTCGTGTGAGTACTTCAGTCTGTGCCTGGTGGACTCTGTTAGGCAGGGCTTATTCTGTAGCTTTAGAGGCCCTGGCTGGTCCTCCAGAACAATTAAATAATGATAGCCAAGGGCTTAGGGGGAAATTAAAAAATAAGCTGAATCAAAAGAACTTTGATGATTTGCTTCAGTTATTCCTGCTCAGTAATAAACATGGAAAACAAACATGGAAATATAGACCATGAATGAGGGTTATTTACAAAAAAATGTTTGGGAAAGAGCTGGACTTTCATTTTATTTTCCACCTTACGTCATTTGCATTTGTGAGGTGGTCTGTAGCCCTTCTTAGCTGTTTAGTATTTCACATGGCATCATTTGTGATTCAGAATTCTCACTCACCTCATTTTTTTCCCTAAACAAAGATGTACCATTCATGCAGCTCTAAAACTGTCTTGTCAGCAAAAAATCTTTAGCTCTCACCAATGCAAGGAAGTCTGATACTAAAAACACGCATCGCTTTGCTATCTTAGGATGGACCCATTAGCATGTGGCTGAAGAGTAAGTTTGAGAGAGAGAAATTGCGTTAAGAGGATGGAGTGACTACCTGGTGCCAAGAAGATATTTTATGCTTGCTCAAGCGATTCTGATGAGTTGATAGCTGAAATGTTTATGCTTTTATTCACATAGATAACATACTAAAGACGTCTATTTTAAACAACAGATAATCCAAATGGTGCATTTAGTTTGTGATGTAACTGTGGCTGGTGTTCTGGGGCTTGCAGGGTTTGCTCCTGCTCTTATTGACTTCTAGCTGGGCCCTGCAAAGCTAAGCCCTTGATTTCTTTCCATACTGAAAACAAAGGCAGAAAACGAAACACAGGAAGACATGTACTGGCTGTAAATTTTCTGTTCCTAATCCAAATGCTAAGCATCGTAATGATTTTCACTCCACTGCTAAAATGTGCAAAGCCATGAAGAGTTCTGTTTACAAACAGAAAATCTGGGTTTCAGGAGTATCTACGTGTGTAACACTGAGATATATAGGATTAGTGAAGTCCAGTTTCAAATTGCTGTTTGATTTGTTACAAGAATTTAAATGTCATCAGCGACTTCACTCTCGGAGATACTTCAGACCTCATTTCTTAATTTTTCTTATGTACTGTCACCTCCTTCAAACTGTCAAGTTCACTAGCTTTGATTACTTGTTTTCCCCAACAGCATAGAATCATAGAATCACAGACTCATAGAATCACAGAATAATAGAATCATAGAATGATTTAGGTTGGAAGGAACCTTAAAAACCATCCAGGTCCACCCCCATGACCGGGGCAGGGACCCCGC
>NW_009716304.1:34444-89421 GCF_000703405.1 Apaloderma vittatum
CGGCCCAGCCTGTTCCAACAGCTGACAACCCTTTCAGCAGAGAAATTCTTCCTAATATCTAACCGGAACCTCCTCTGGCGCAATTTAAATCCATTTCCCCTCATCCTATTGCTCTCCACTAGGGAGAATAGAACAACTCCTGCCTCTCTACAACCTGCTTTCAGATAGTTGTAGAGAGTGATGAAGTCTCGCCTCAGTCTCCTTTTCTCTAGACTAAATAGCCCCAGATCCCTCACTAGGGAGAATAGAACAACTCCTGCCTCTCTACAACCTGCTTTCAGATAGTTGTAGAGAGTGATGAAGTCTCGCCTCAGTCTCCTTTTCTCTAGACTAAATAGCCCCAGATCCCTCAGCCTTTCCTCATACGACTTGTGTTCTAAGCCCTTTACCAGCTTGACAGCCCAACTCTGTACCCTCTCCAGCACCTCAGTGTCCCTCCTGTAGTGAGGTGCCCAAAACTGGACACAGTACTCAAGGTGTGGCCTCACCAAAGCTGAGTAGAGGGCGTGATCACAACCCTACTCCTGCTCACTACACTATTTCTGACACAGGCCAGGATGCCGTTGGCCTTCTTGGCCACCTGGGCACACTGCATGTTCAGCCGGCTGTCCATTCCAGCCACTCCTCCCCAAGCCTGTAGCACTGCTGGGGGTTGTTGTGGCTGAAGTGCAGGACCTGACATTTGGCCTTATTGAATTTCATTGAGTTGGCCTTGGCCCAGTGATCCAGCCTACCCAGATCCCTCTGTAGAGCCTCCTTACCCTCAAGCAGATCGACACTTCCACCCAGCTTGGTGTCATCTACAAACTTAGTGAGGGTGCATTCTATCCCCTCGTCCAAATTATTGATGAAGAGGTTAAACAGGAGCGGCCCCAGTACTGAGCCCTGGCGTACACCAACTGGATTTAACTCCATGACCACAACACTTTCGGACTCAGCCATCTAGCCAGTTCTTCACCTAGTGAAGCGTATGTGGATCCATGCCAAAAGCAGTCAGTTTCTCTAGGAGAATGCTTTGGGCAACAGTGTCATATGCCTTACTAAAGTCAGGGTAGACAACATCCATAGCCTTTCCTTCATCCAACAAGCAGGTCACCCTGTTATAGAAGGAGATCAATTTTGTTGAACAGGACCTGCCCTTCACAAACCCGTGCTGACTGGGCCTGATCACCTGGTTGTCCTGCACGTGCTGCATCATGGAACTCAAGATGATCTGCTCCATCAGCTTCCATCAGAATTTCCTGAATCATCCTTCTTTCCCTTCTTATAGATGCTTCCTGTAGATGCTTTCCTTGTTCTCTCTCTTGAACAGGAAATAATCTTGCCACGACATTATAATTTAAACCCCTCCCAAACTACATATTTTTCCCCTGCCTGGATCACTTCCTATGTCCAGCGTTAGATCTTGGCTGCCTACTGAGATCAGGGGTTTATGTGTCCAGTCTTAACAATCTTATTCTTTTTCTCCACTTATTGTAATCCTAGAATGTGTAGGAGATTTTTGAACACAGAGCCTACATAAAAAGAGCCGAGTTACTTATTTCAGCCTCTCGGTATTTTCACATTTCTACAGAGGGTTGTTTATTTTGATATAGCTTCTGACACATTCAGAAGGTGCAGTAAACCAGAGAAGTCAAAATAAAACAAACAGAAAAGGAATAATAAAATATTTATTTGACATTTATTTATCCTATCCTTAGCCACTTTCCTGCTTTCTTTCAAATGCTCTCACCCTAGTAATCGTAGGTTAGTAGGCTGTTATAATAACTTCTAGATGTATGTAACTGTCCAGACTGTTCCAAAAGCACAAGAGGCTGGTGCAGCTTCTTTTATTTGCTGCAACTGGAGGAATCTGTCATTGATGAGCTTCCCATGCAAACAAGCTCTAAGTGTCTTTGTAGAAAAGCTAGTTGCAAAATTAAGCTATGTAAACTTTTCAGTCTTTTTCTCAAAAGGAGTGACATTTTACCAAGCCACTTGATTCTTTGTGGATAGATTATCTGGCCACTGTTATGACAGCTCCTCAGTTTGTATTATTTATGCCTGTTCATTGCTATTAGTACTCATCAAGGGCTGCCCTACAGTGACTACTATGTGGCATCTCTGTCTGGGATTGCTTATGACGTTCTAGGATTTTGTTTTCTTGGTGCCCTCGGTCTGAGTCTAGTTTGATCTCTCCTCTGATGTGGAGCTACAGCAATTTTTTATTCTGTCCCATTCAGAGAGCTATTGCCAAAGTTCTAAGGAGTGGGTGTGTATTTACAGTCATAGAAAACTAAGAGCAGGGAAAGGGAAAGAAGTTACTCAGACCAATCCCAGTTTATGTCATTCATGAAAGATATTTGTCTAAACTGTTCTTAAATGTTTCCCTGATGCTAACACTACAACTTTCCCAGGCAACTGATTGACAGTGCTTAGTACTAGAAGGGTTATCCTAATACTTTCTAATACAGCAACAAGGCTTGTGAGAGGTCTGGAAAACATGACCTATGAAGAGCGGCTGAGGGAACTGGGTTTGTTTAGTCTGGAGAAGAGGAGGCTGAGAGGAGACCTTATTGCCCTCTACAACTACCTAAAAGGAGGCTGTAGTGAGGCTGGTGCTGGTCTCTTCTCTCTAATTACTAATGACAGGACAAGGGAAAATGGCCTCAAGTTGCGTCAGGGTAAGTTTAGATTGGATATTCGGGGGAAGTTCTTTACTGAACGAGTGGTGAGGCACTGGAACAGGCTGCCCAGGGAGGTGGTGGAGTCACCAACCCTGGAGGTGTTTAAAAAAAAGGTAGATCTAGCACTTGAGGCTGTGGTGTAGTGGTTAGGTATGCTGGGATGAAGGTTGGACTAGATGATCTTCAGAGGTCCCTTCCAACCCCTAACATTCTGTGATTCTGTGATTCTGTAAAGTTAAGACAGACAGTACCTCTGCTTTTTCCTCATTTAAACAATCTTTTACCCATCACAAAAGAAAATTAAATAAGAACTTGGCTGTTTCTTTCCTCCTTATTTCTTCCAGGTTCTTGCAAACTGTTACTTTCATGATATTTGCCAGTGTGGGTTGTGGATTTTTTTCTTTTTTTTTCTTTTTTTCTGGAAAGTGAAGTTAAGATGACTAGTCTAACATTCTCTGACTCCTTCTTCCTGCATTTTAAGGATAGACATACTGTTTCCCATTTATGGAACCTCACTGAACACTACAGGCTTTAAAATATTCTTGAAAACTGTGATAAGTGCTCCAGACAGGTTTTCAGGTTTCCTAGGACTTGATTTTAAATCCATCTTATTTAAATTAATCTGGTTTATCTAATGGTTAACTGGTTTAATTTTTATAGTGTAAGCATGACTGAACATTTTAGAAGAATCTGAAAATAAATAAGCACTACATGACATGATCTATGATATATTTGCTGTCTTTTCTCTTTAGGTAGAAAGCCAGTGTTTTTCCTTGTTATCCCCTGACTCCTAATGTATTTGTAGAACCAATGTGATCGATTGTTTTCAGCCTGTATTTGAGCCATAGTTTTACTTTGTTTAGAAAGTGTACCACAGTGGCTTGTATTTATATATATTGCTTCTTTTATATTCCTCCAAAATATCCTCAGTTCTCGCTTTCTTTAGGCTCTTTTTCGTGTCCTTTTTTTTTCTTTGAAGGCAACAAACACCTTCTGCTTTACTAATTTTTTCTTTTACTTCTCCTTGCAATCTATTGTCGAATTTTGCTATTTTCAAACTAAACAGAACCATGAAAATAGTTTGATATCTGTTGAAGGCTGGTTAACAGCCTAGGGTTCCCAAATGGAAAACAAAACTTACTATCAAGAAAATTTTAAAAGTAACATGCAGACTCAAAGAACAGTTAGACCTCATGACAGTATTGTCACAGCCCTTCTGGTAAGTGTAGTGTCTACACTGTTTATACTTTGCCCTATACACACACACACAGAGGTGGAGTTCTGGCTTTCCTTTTCCATGCACGAGAAATATTATACAGTCAGTCTTTGTATAACAAACTTTATCACTGAATTTCTGACTTTCAGAAATTCTTTAACCTTATTTTTTCTTTATGTTATGAAAACAGAAAACACTAATTTATTTTTAAGTAATGCGTACAAAATTGAAGTTACATTACAACTGAAACTAGAATAGAGAATTTATTATTCAAACTTATATTGCATTTTGAGTGCTGACAAATCCAAGTCTTAAAAGTCTTTTGGTTTTGAGAAGGCCAGGTCATGGTTCTGTTTAAACAAGAAAAAAAGTTTTGTACTCCATCAAGGCCAAGATTTTACCTAGAAAATTGTTGGTAAATAATAATTCATGTTTCTACCCCTGAAGGCAACGGTTTGTGAAAGCCACAAGGATAAAATAGCCATTCTTACTTTACAATCAAGTATGTCACAGCTCTTCCAGCTTCAGCATAGCATAGATACTATGTGAAGAAACTTAAATGAGTAGGAGGGATAAAGCAAATGGGAGAAGTATATGAAAAAGTACAAAAGGAGAAAAACAAGACATACAATAAAGCAGGGTAGAATGATTTTGATTCCAGTTCATTGAAGAAAATTGCCTATTTGCTCCTGGAAAAGCAAATTTCTGTCTTAGAAATGGCAATACCGTCAGTAACCAAGTGGTCTCCAAGGAGTCCCACAAGCCAACAAGATTTAATTTCGGAAGACTAGTGCTCTTAAAACTTTGGATGAATATGTGGAACATTGTGGTTTTATCTGCCACTGATGCAACATTTACTTGCGTGTCTCTCCCAGACATACAGTATTGCAAGTGGAATTATTTAGAGTTTCATCAGATGTGATTAATTCTTTTGGGCTTTCCTGACTAACCACATAGAGGTTATTACCCATGTACCCTTCTTTCAAAGACCATTTACATACAATCCTTTTATGGAATAAGATAAAAGAAAGCATAGCCTCATAGTGCTTTTTTTTTCTTCTTACCAGTTATTTGATAATTTATTTGTAAGTATATTACACTTGCATGTACTGCCTGTCAGTGTCAAGTCCCGAGGTCTTGTGACCAGCTCTGTTTGTAGACTATTTCCACAGGATGCAGAGAAGCAAAATCAAATGGCAGAAGATCATTCATTCTAGTGCTTGAAGTAATCTGCTGTGGGAAAGCACCTCTGAGAGCAGTGCAAGAAAAGTCACTGATGTGTCAACATGTTCTTCCTGGAATATATTCTTGACATCTGCTTGCTCCTTCTCACCTTTGTCTCATCTCTGTTTTAAACCAGTTCTTCCAGAAAAGACTTGTAAAAAATAACATGCCATTATGTGTTTTGTTGTGTTAGGTTTGTTTTTGTTTTGGTTTGTTTTGGTTTGGTTTGGTTTTTTTAACAAAGAAGTGTATAGGAGTGACTTGGAAACTGGAAGCTACGTGAACTTCATGTGTCCAAAGAAAATGTGTTGCAAATGCTACAACACCATGGCTTAGGTATTTGCACATCACTAATTTTGGTACTGGAAACTGTACCAGATAACTGTGATGTGGTATGAAATCCATCACAAAGTAAATTTAAGTTGAAGAATTGACTTAATCTTGAAAGACTTGGCTCATGGTTAACATCTTAAAAAAAGCCCAGCTGATTATTCCTGTGAAACAAATACTTGAGAGAGTTCAGTCAATTCTGTATATAATCCCGATCATCAGGCCTGCTGGGACATCTAAGACAAGAAGGGAGAGAACACTACCAGACTCCTGTCTGAAAAAATCTCTCTACCTTGTCCCCTTTCATTATAGTTATTGTCTCTTTTCATTGATCACTGAGTTTAGGCTGTTTTGGGCTTACCTATGCGTCTTTGGGGAGTGATGGTTGTTGCAGACCTCCAGTCTCTTTTCCAAAACACTTCTGACTTACATAAAAACATTCATCATCCAGGATGCCAGTGTTTTCAGATGCTTTCCATGGTTTTCTGTCTTTTCTTATAACAGCAGACTTTTTTTGCATTCACTGAAGTGCATACACTGAGTTATGTGCACTACTATAATAATAATCAGCACTTACCTGATTATTCCTTTTATCATCACCTAGATGAGTAAAGAAAAAAGTCCTACACTTTTTCTGTGTCTGAGTGATGCCATAAATGATTAAAAATGTCTACTTCATTTCTTACACAAGTCACAGCAGATTCTAGGAGTGAAATTCCAGTTTTCTTTCCTTACCTTCTGGATCAGTGCAAAATAAGGCAAATGAATCACCTTTCCAGAGGATACTTAGGATGTCTAACAGATACTGGACTACTGTGTCTTGGCAGCTTCTTTCTGTTTGATGAATGTATAAATCCATAGTCTGCTGTGTAATTTAGAGTGCTCCCTTCCTACCCTTGTACATTCCTTCTCTTTCTTCACTGAACTACCTGAGACAACTTTATGAATCATGTATCTTAACATTTAAAACAGGCTTTCAAATGATTGTGATTAAGAATCAGGTAATAATGTGCAGATTTTTCTAGGCAATTTATCTGAATCTGTATACATTTGAATCATGAGACTTCACTGGGAAAACCATTTAGAGATATATGCAGAAAATACGTGGTAGAAATTCTTGAGTTCCTTTCCTAGCAGAAAATATATCAGACCATGTGGTCTGAGTGGGCGTGATCTGTGTTTTCAAGCACATCACTTGCTTGGTCACTCATCTGACTGAGGAAGCATGGCTTATATCTCAGTTATGCAAAAGTACTTGATGAACTAAGCAAGTATCTCAATTCAGTGAATATCAGGTAAGCTCAGTGAAAATCACCTATTCGCAGATGTGTGATAAGTAGAAAAGGAGTTTAAAACTCACAGAATTACTCGTTTGTAGCAAATTAATCACTCAGTATGACATGTGGTCCACTTCCAACCAGAAAGAGCTCTCATTCTCTTTGATAAATGAAAGGTACCTATAACTTTTACAGCAATAAAAGATATTGCTGTGAAAATTTAGGGAATATCCCTTCACCTCCCCGAATATGTATTCCTCAAGTTCCTTTTCTCCTTTTATTTGTAAATATTTACTGAATATTCCTATTTAATTGTAAATGGTGGAATGGAGTTATTAATCACTTATTCTGTTAGAATAAAATAAAATCCTCTCTGAACGTGTTTAAAGCTTAGAAAAAGTCTCATGTTTAGTTTATGGGAAAGCCAGTGCCAATTTAAGGCCTCTTTCAAGGTGTATTGTAGTTAAAGAAAAAGACAAAGTAAGTTTGGACCAGACTCACATTCCCTAAATGGCTCCCTCTACCTTTATGGCACTCCTTAAGATTAATCACAATGGCTATGTTTACACTGATGGGCTGGAGCAACCCAAAGATTGCAACAGTAGATTATTTTCACTGCCTGTCATAGTATTTGCAAGTAGGGGCAAGTCTAGGAAGTAGGATTTGTCTCTGAATGAATTCAGAAAGTCTATGTAAAGCCTTATCAGGTGAGGGAGAAGGCCAAACTCCTTAAAAAAAGAAGAGTATTATAGTTAGCACATACACAAAATTATGTGTGGGTCTCCACTGAAACAGCTTTTGTTCTGATTTCAATACATTTTCTACTGTTTTCTACTGTTTTCTACTTATTCAGTGATGTCTGATGCTGACCACAGCATCTTCCCAAATACACAGGAGGACAGTTTTCTCCACAGCAGTGCGTTAAGTCATCTTTGGAGATCAAAGGGATCCTCTCCAATGTACATTGCAATTGGACTTTCCTTTGCCTTTGAGTCTTTGACTTGCACCTGCAAGTGCCCCTTGACAGTGAACACGACAAATCAAACATGCTCCTGAATCCCCCCTGATGTGAAACTCTCTGTGTGTAGGAGCGCCTAGGCTCCAAACACAGCTTCTGTGGCTCTGGCAGGCTCTGGGGCAACAGGTCGAAGATCAGCATTTGAAAATAGGTTTTCAGTGTCCTTACTCTGCAGTTTAATGTGTGACATGATTCCTACTTGAGTGGTACTCAGCAATATGGTTTGAGAAGGGTAAGGGACTGCTTGTGCACATCTGACCTCCCTCCACAGAAATCGTGGTCCCAGCATATAGATGTGCCCATATGGTAAATAGTTTTCCTGTCTTGCCTGCTTGGAGGCGGAAGGCACACAAACAGGGGGAGAGCCCTGGCTCCCACCCTGTGGCTCTAAAACAGCCTGTACAGCTATTTCATGAGCAAGTCACATGGCACCTAATTCACAAATGTGAAAAAAGTGTAGAAGTTCAGGGAATGGAGAAAGCTTTTAGGAAGGGAAAGCAGCAAAGACAGATCACATAACAGCCTAAATATGTGACATATCCTTAGATAAAGCTGAAACTGCAGCCAACAACTGCTGCTGGAGTCTGCCAGAGAATAGGTGCTGTGACTAGGAGATATGCTTCCTCTGCTTGGTGTCTCAGTAGTGCTGACTGTTGAGACCAGAAGTGCTCGAGAGGACCAAGAGAAATGGGTCAATAAGGCCAAAGAATCCATGTTTCATTGCTCATAAGAGTGCCTATTGGTGCTTATTTTCCCTAAAAAAACCCACTGTAAGAATCATGTTTTCCGCTCTGACTGCACCAGACTTCCACATTAACAAGTGCAAGTGATGATTTAGCAGAGCACTCAGGGACAGCTTAACCTCGGTTCTTAATGCAGTTGAGCTTAACACCACCTCAGTAAATTCACTAAGCACTTTGTTGAAGCGTGTCTTTATATGATGTACACAATGCAACCCAAATTATGGTTTTTGTCGATGTTAGAAGTATAAATTTAGATCTTTAGGATTTAGATATTTAGGGTTTAGAATAGCCACAAAATATCAGTCACTGATGATGTTTAAACATTCAGCTGTTTACAGTAATTGACCTAAATGCCCTTGCTTACTCTTGCAATGAGTTATGCCTGAGGCTTCGTTACTCTAAAAACTGAAAAAGGTTTTAAGGTAAATGATCTCCTGATGCCATTAGAATATACAGATCCAGTATTTTATACAAGCAGTTAGGGTTATTTTTTAATTTATTTTCTAAATTAAAATGTGATAAACTAGTAGGAAAATGTCTGGCTACTAAACAAATGTGATCTTGGTATGACATCTTAACAAATGTATTTCAAAATTATTATCAGTTTGGTTACAGATTAAGCCTACTTTGATTATTTGAAGTCCTAGGCTGTCAGATGAGTGTTAAAGCAGTTACTAGGTTTAGTAGCAAGTTTTCGATGACTATGCTTTTGTTATATGCACTATCAAAGTACTAAATACATTTGAATAAAGCTTGAAACTATGCAATTAGTGTTAGTTACACCACTTGCTTTTTTGTATTGTAAATTTTAGCCAATAATATATGCCTGTGGAACCTCACTGATTTTTTCATTTTTATTTTATTTAGTAGTTGGACAAAGCATTTTTCATCCAAGAATCTCGTACTGTTAAGTGAAATTAAAGCTCTGAATCAAGTTTTTTTGATGCGAATGGAAACATTTCCATGTTACAGGTAGATAAGATGACATATCTGTAGATATAAGTGGTCTGCTGAAAATCACAAAGCAAATAACTGGCAAGGAACCAGGAGTGTAGGTCTTGGGATCTTCACTATATAAATGTGCACCATGTATTTTTATCCAAGACCTAGAGTGTGAAACATCAGCTTCTTATTGTTGTTAAAATTATCTGAAATACAGTGGGATTTCTTATAGATTTATTACTTAAATCATGGAAGTGCTGATCCATTTTGCTGGACAATGTGTACCTAAAAAAAAGTAAAACCCCTGTGCTGAGAGGAGACATAATAAAGATATGCTGTATCTTTTGCTGCGCAGTTTAAGGTCATTACTCTGATCTTTTTACTTTTTAAACCCTGAAAGCATACCACTTTAAACTGAATAATGATTATATGGGCAAAGTGTCACAACATGCGCATGTTATATTTGCAAGGTGCCTTATCTTGGAATAATCCTCTTACCTTTTTCCTCCAGTGCCAGGACGCCATAATGCACAAGCAGCGTACTATAAATATATCTTTTGCAGGGCTCCCTTCATTCTTTTGTTTAACAAAGAGTGGTTTCCATCATTTGCAAGGTAAACTATAAAAACTCCCTGCTAATGCTATCTGACGCAGTACTGAAAAGTGAGCTTCAATATTTCAGCAGAGGACTCTTGTTTTGTACATGTGCATCACAGAATCCCAAAGCACTAATGGGGTCTTTACAAGGAGGGAAAAAAAAGGAGTAGCTGAAAACTCAAAGACATACCTGATCTGTATAGTGTTATTGTGAAGAGAATAGACTTGTGAACAAAAGACGGAAATTACAGAAACAGGAATCGGATATCACAGGTCCAGAGTAAGAATGGTGAACAGAATATGGGGCAAAAAACTCAAAGCCTGAGTGACAACTCAAAGACAAGATGGGATTTCATACATTTTCTAAACACTGCTTCTGTGCTTCCTTCAAAGAAATTTTCAAATCCCAGCTGGCTTTCCTAATTAAAGAACAGTGAGTGTTCTATAGATAGGAAATATGTGTGTAAGTAGGAAGGGGCTGGATCATATTTACCGTTTTCTCACTATGATCAGTTCTGTTTAAAACCATGTGTATCTTTGGGAATGTAAATGTATATTAGCCTGAAACTGAAGAGTGTAAAGTTAAGCATAGCAGATTTTTTGGGGGGCCAAGAGGGGCCAAGAGGAAGGAAAAACCCCAAATTTCTACTATTACTTTCTCTCAGAGTTGAGTCCCTTGAAATTATAGTCTCACAGGGACAGAAACGTTTTGGGGAAATTTGATATTGAGTTGCTATTCATTTGATAAAACCTAGGTCAGTTATCTCTGAAACAGCAATACGTTTTGCACAGGACTTTTTTTTTTTTCTCCCCCCCATCCTTCAGTTATTCATTTAGTTATTATTCACTTAGATTATTTATTCAGATTTACACAATATTGCAGATGACTGGCAGTTTATGAAAGTTGAGGAAACAGAGAGACGACAAGAACTACCTGAGCAAAGCATAAAAAGTTTTTACCCAATGAAGTGGTATGTAATCATAGTGGAAAGAAGTAGTGGAATAGATGAAAACATTTCTTGTGTCACAGTATTTTGTCTTACTATTCATCTACGTCCTCCTATGAGACTCAGAATATCTTAAAAAAATATATATCCCAAAACATGTTCAAACTTCATAGCAAGAGCAGAAAATGAGGCAGGGAGAACCAAATAAACTTTTCAAGACGGTATACTCTGGTAGGTATAGTAGCGAGTCAGCAGATAATAAACTAGTTGTGGAAAGTGATGAAACAAAATGGTATGAAGGAACAACGACATGTAAGACAAAATGAATCTGTGAAAGTGGCTTTAAACTATTGTAAATACTGTTAAATGGAAAGTGAAATTTTCTGATCCAGTGGAAGATGTGGTTACAAATTTTTTTAAAACCAGCATGTCAAAATAGACACTGATATTCCTCATGTGCTGCTATCTGGTGAACGATGACTGGAAGAAATACTGAGAGGACTTTTGTGATTGAGATAGTGGGAGCATAGTGGGAAAAAATGCTTGGCTTTTGCAGGCAGCATTCATTAGAAAGGTTCATTAAAAGGATATACAGCAATCTCCCTGAAAAAAAGGAGAGTAATGAAGGGAAAGAAAGCTATCTTATTTCATGATATTGTTCTTTATTTTCAGAGCTGCTCTGAAAAAATATTTGCCCTAGTTATTTTTTTTATATTTTTATTTCTTCTTAGCTATTTGCAAAAATTACAGTTGTTTTATTTATCATATAATGCTTTTGAAGTGGTATTATATATGGAACACGTTATCTTAAAAAGATATGCTGCATATTTATAATTTGTTTGATGACACAGGGAGAAATTCTGCCAGTATGTGAACAGGTGCAACTCCGCTTGAAGTCAACAGTATTCATACTCATTTATATCAAGACTGAAATTGGTCCAGAACATATCTGTAAAAATCTATGCTTCTTTCTTTTGAACTCAGTCCTCATGCATCATTAACTTAATATATTTCTGTTTTTACAATGATTATACAAATTTCTGCTTTATTTTATGTAAAAAAAATATGTTTGGGGGTAGCAAATAAACCATAAAGCCTAATAAAATCCAACTTTCAGGCAAACCTTCTTGTATATAAAATTGAAGAGCACAAAGTGCCAAGGGCTTGTATTAGTACCATCCATTTTGTTAGCATTTTTCCAATTTATCTTGCGTTACGAACCCTCAGAGTACTATGTCTATTGTAAATATTTAAGCATTACTGTTGACATAAAGATAATACTGACAAATTGAGTTAACATTTCTGCTGAGGATTACTGACCATGTGTAATGCAGAACAACTTTAACACCCACACCAAGCCCTGTGCTCATGCCAAACTCTGTTTAGTCTACAATACAGCAGTGTCCCTCAAATGAATTTTTAGCTTTGATTTACACAAAACATGAAACAACCTTTCTTGGATCAATTAATTGTTTGACTTTCCTAATACATTTCCATTTTAAGTAGATTATGTCTGTATCACAGGACAAGTAATGGGTGCAAGATGTTAGTGCTCTCATGTAGGTGGGTGTCTGTGGTCATTGTGTGGTGCCATTGCTCTTGCTCCAAGTCAGTATCTTCTGTGTTTTCAATGTCAGCACACTGTGTAGATGGTTGCCCATATCTGCCTGCATTTGCAATAATGCCTAGGTTTTCACACCTAAAAACCATGGAGATGCTTTTTGATGTGTTGCTTTGTCTTCCAAGTACAAAGCTTCTGTGGCATCATACTCCTTCTGACAAGTCACATACAGAGCAGAAGTAAAGAATCCAGGCAGAAGAAGTTTGAAATAATGTAATCCAGCAGAGTGGTATTTACACGCTGTAGTCTGGAATTTGCTGTTGGTACTTGCAGCCAGGAGTGTCACAAAATTGCAATAAATTTTTGTTCTTGTCCTTGCCCATTACATTTGTCCTCACATAATTTGCATCCAGGCTATTTCTGACATATTTTAACTTGAGGAGGGTTATCAGGCATTCATATACAACTTTGATTTTAAAATAATTTGAAGCCCAAGACATTTTCAGCTTTGCCATAGTTAAGGATGGTGCATGTTAAAATTTCTCTGCTTGGGGAATTCCCTGGGGCCATTATGAGATGCATTATGTCTTGGGTAATGAGAATTCAAGCATGAATTAATACCAAGCCCTATTTTCTTAATTCTGTACTGCGGAAACCCTAACAAAACTGATGTGGATCAGGATGCCATGTTGCAATTTGGTTACACAGCATCATTCTTACTTGCCTCAGTATCAAATTTATCACATTACTATCACACTGCTTCGTTATGCTGATGAGAGATTTTCAAAACGTATTTCACTGTGAAGTAACTAAAACAATATTTTTCATGATTTACTATTTCCAGTTGTCAGACAGCATTTTCCACGTTTAAAATGTCTCCAATTATGTCAATAACAGTACTTCCAACAACACTCCTAATAGCTAGAAGATGTTTTACAGAAGTGCATAGAAACCCCTTTCCTTGATTTATAGGAGGGGAGACCCAGGCACAAAGTAAGGAACTGACCTGCTAGGCTGCTTACCTACCTGGCTAGTGGCCTAACAAGGACACAGGTCATCTCCAGCTCCTAGCCATAATCCTAAAGTTGGAGAGAAGTAAATCCTGGGACATGAAACCAAGGAGATACCTGAGCCTGATACCACTGTGCCTTCTTGTGAATGAATGCAAACTGAAATTCTGAAGAAACAGGCATTTGCCAAATATGGTAACTGAGCTGCTTTTCCTAGGTAAAATGATGCTGCTATCTTTGTTACAACAAAGTTGAAAAAGCCCATCAAACCTCTGTCACATTCAGCTGGATTCATACATGAGACTTCTCTTTGTGCAAACTTGGAGGCAGCCTTAGAGCTTGAATTAGAAGTTTGTTGGTCATTGGTCTGGTAAGATGAGTACTTGTGGGCCTGTAGTAAGAGTACTCATGGCTTAACATAAGCTGCAAGGTGAAAATTCATGTGCCAGTCTGGAAATCAGAAGTAGATCAGATGGAGTACGCGAATACCTGTCATGGCAGTTAAAGCTAGCCCACGTGATTTAAACTAGTTCCTGTATATTGTATCATCCAGTATCAGCAACGGAGATTCCACAACATCTGATCTCAATTTTCTTGGCAACCCGATTCTTCAGGTGCCTTCTGGAAATCATAGCCCTCATTTCAAGGGAGGACTGTGGTGCTGGAGAGGACTTAACACAGGACTATGAGAACAAATAAGCAGTCTTGATTAGAATAATTTTATGATATAAATACAGTGCTGGTAAACAAATAAATAACTAAACAAAGACACACTAGAAGAAATGATATAACTTCAGTCCTACAAAAAATCAATGATTTTGTAAGATCCAACTGTCAGCTTTTAACAGGAAGCATTAAAAATTACCCAAGTCTAAGAGATCAGTTTTATAGCTTCTCTACTTCTTTTGTTTCCATTAATTGCCTTCTCTGCCATGTCACGTGTTCCTGTCCCTTCTGCTCGTTTTTCACCTTTTCCTTTGCAATTCCATTGCCTCCCTCCTTTAAAAACAATAATTTACCCTTCATTTTTCTCCTTGTCTGAGTGGAATAAGCTTCTTACCACTAACATGATTCATTTTGCAGACAAACTACAATAAAATGATCATCAGTTGTATATAAACCAGCTTGTAATATTTTTATAAGATGAGCTTCTGCTATAGCTTTTGCCCTTGTGATGCTAATGAAAGGCATATATATGAGCATTCAACAAGCTGTTTCATGTGATCCAAACTGGCATCAGGGAGAATGTCTCATTGGCTAATTCACCTGCTTACAGGGAAAATTTAGACCTGATCATGAAAGCCATGTTTGGACACCTTTATATAAAGACAGGTGTAATACAGGTTTTGCACTAAATTTTTTCTTTGTGTTTGGCTATAGATTAAACAAGTACATTCTCTTCCTAGTTGAGTCTTTGCATAGCTCTCTCTTTAGCGTTCTTTCCTTACAGTAGTGGTCATGTCCTTCTTAGTATGAAACAGGATCTGTTTCTACTTCCTTCTGAAGTCACTGCTTAAAACTGCAGGGATCATATTCTATCTACAAGTCCTAGAGATCTTTCCATAGTTAGTGAATATTTGTATCAAGAAGTCTCCAGATTATAGAAATGAAGGATATTTTTAGACATGTCACCTTTTCTCACATGATTCTTCTCTTGGAAAGGGCTTGCATCTCTGACGAAGTCCTTTCTCTGGAGAGACAAAAGCAAAGACTGTGGCTTCTGGGAAAATACTGTGTTAGTAGGATGTGTCTTTGATGATCTTTACTAGGATCAAGGATTATTGTGGATCTAAATTGGTACTTTAATTGGTGACTGAGGAGAGGAAATAATGAGCTTGGTATCAACACTTACGCGTACTATAAAGTGTTTGGAATGACCTGAGTGCATAGTGCTATTGAACTACTGCAGCAGAAGCTGGAGAAACCTAAAAAATCTTTAGTTAGGAAAAAATGTAAATCACCTAAAAATGTGGAAGGATAACTTGCAACCGTTATCCAGTCAGAGGGAGGGAGCTAGAGGAGGTGTTAGTCCAGAGTTAAGTAGTTGTGTAATGTAAATTAGATTTTTCCACTGAAGTTTTTTCATGTCTTTTCCTGCCTAAATGACAAAATGCATGTGAGGAAGCCACCGTGCTGTCTCAAAGAGTTGTTTACAGGCATGGTAGAGCTCATTACTTACTGCTACTGTGTTGAGGATTACAGCAGCATCTAACAAACGATACCAAACCCATTTTCAGCATTCAGATTGTCTTATTACTCCATTTGTGGTTATCATACATAAACCTATGAACCAAAATACGTTGATGGAATAGGGCTATGTACAGACTCGTCAAAAAGAGGGGTGATAATAATCCCACTGCTAGTGAGGTGCTATTATTGCACCTGAAATGTCATCTGGTCAATGTTCTACACCAAATGGTACTGAGAGGAAGGGAATGGAGCATTAAGAATGGTTTATGTCACAATATTTTTTTTTTAATAATTGAGTTTTGAAAATATAACTGAACTCTAGAAGGAGAAGAAACTGTGGTGAGCTTACATATGAACACACGTAGAGACAGACACATCAACAGCATAGAGGCATTATTTACAATGACTTAGCAATAGGAGTGTTGGCTAAGAACAGTAGGAGAGATTTTAGAGGAGGAAATCTCCTGGCTTTGAAAGTTATTAGCCATGGAACAATTTCTCCGGGGAGGAGTAGAGACTCAGTCTCATGAAACATGAAAAGTCAGACTGGATAAAATGCTGGTAGCACTACAAAAGCAGTCATGCTCCTGTACTGAAAGGCAATTAGAACAAAGGAGCCCACAGGTTATTATTTGTAGATCCTATGGTTACTGAAAGAATTGATAGCTCTGCTCAGTCCTTATGAAATGGCACCCTGCTGCTACTTTTGGGCAGCGGGATAAAACTGACCCTTTCTGCACAGGAGAGAGGCTCAGATACATGTGCACAGTCACTCTGCCTGGATTAATGCTCAGCTGTATTTTTGTTGTTGGTAGAGTTTTTTTTGTTTCTTAAGCCTGAAGGCAGACTTCTGCTTCTACACTCTTTACCCCACTTAACTATCTGAGTTGTATATTTCAGAGGTTTACAGTCTGGCGCTGCTATTCAGACTCTTGAAGATTTTGACCAAGTCTGTCATATTCCCCAGCAGCGCTACAGGCTTGGGGAGGAGTGGCTGGAGAGCTGCCAGGCAGAGAGGGACTTGGGGGTGTTGATGGACTGCCGACTGAGCATGAGCCAGCAGTGTGCCCAGGTGGCCAAGAAGGCCAACGGCATCCTGGCCTGTGTCAGGAATAGTGTGGCCAGTAGGAGAAGGGAAGGGATTGTGCCCCTGTACTCAGCACTGGGGAGGCCGCACCTCGAGTCCTGTGTGCAGTTCTGGGCTCCACAGTACAGGAAGGACATCGAGGTGCTGGAGAAGGTACAGAGAAGGGCAACCAGAATAATTAGGGGACTAGAGGGTAAGTCTTACGAAGAGAGGCTGAGGGAGCTGGGGCTGTTCAGACTGGAGAAGAGGAGGCTGAGGGAAGACCTTATTGCTCTCCACAACTCCCTGAAAGGCAGCTGCAGTGAGATGGGTGTTGACCTCTTCTCCCTAGTGAATAGCGACAGGACAAGAGGGAATGGGTTCAAGTTGCATCAGGGGAAGTTTAGATTGGACAGTAGGAAAAACGTCTTCACCAAAAGGGTAGTGAAGCATTGGAATGGGTTGCCAAAGCAGATGGTGGAGTCACCATCTCTGGATGTGTTTAAAAAATGGTTGGATGTGGCGCTTCAGGAGACGGTTTAGTGTTAGGGTGGTGTAGGGCTGTAGGTTGGACTTGATGATCTTAAAGGTCCCTTCAAACCTTGATGATTCTATGATTCTATGATATTTTCAGAGAAATGCTGGCTTTCAGCATTTATTGCAGGGGGCCGGTTAGCTAAGTCAGTTGAGCATGGTGCTAACAACGCCAAGGTCACAGGTACAATCCCTGTTCAGTCCCCACGTGTTGCCTGATCTAGTCGAGAGGTGGTGTCTCTAGGGACAGGGAGGCTGGATTAAAATGATCTCTAAGGTCCCTTCCAGCCTAGGCCATTCTATTATTCTATGATTTCTGCATTTTATAATTCTCAGTGCATGGTGATTCAGCTTAAGTTTTATTCTTTAGATAGGTGTAAGTCTATACAAATTGAAGATGCTTCCTCATGAGTGATTGATAATTTTAAAACCACTATGTATGATTTTTCTCAGTTCATAAAGTTTTAGATACTATAAGGGATTTTGGATAGTATAAAGCAACACTTACATCCTGGTAAATCTACTTTTTATGGGGCAGAAATTTTCTCTCTGAAATCTTCCACACATTCCTAGCAAGTAATCCACTTGTGTTAAGGGTAAGGTCTTCAAAGATTTGCTTTTAGTATGATTCTGGATTCAGAGAGCTCTTTTAGGCTTGTTCCCACTGAAAACGAGACATTTGTGCATGCATGATATTTTCTGAGCCTACAACTGTTAGCAACAAATGGGAATCTCCAGAACCTCACCTTGCTGCTTTACATCTTGCAATGAATTGAAGTGGCTCACATAATCACTATAATTTCTCCATTGTGCACAGTGAGAACTTCCCTCTCCCGCAGTTATTTTAAAATGGCTATGCCCTTTCCAGTTTAGGAATACCTGAAGAAAGAAGCAGATGAGGGGAAATATTTTCTCTGTCATTTGGGAGAATAGAAATCATGGCCCATTATCTTAAAAAAAATGCAGTAAAAAAAAGAAAGAAGGAAGATGAAACCATCCTTTCATCCCAGCATAATTGGGAGTTTCCTGCCTTTTTTTTTTTGTTTTGGTAGAATAATAGGGTTTTAAGCCAGGATCAGAAACAAATGAAAAACTGCAAGGACTAGGTTACAGTCTTTGGATGTACTAAAGTCAGTTTAACCTACTTTTCAGAGCTGATATGAGAGATCTCCATGACTCAAGTTGTCTTCCTTCCATTGCCTCATGAAGAAAAGTTCTGGGGGAAGAAAAAAATATTGAGATCTTGAGCCAAACACAATCAGTAGGATGCCAAGAGAATAAAATTAGCAGGAGCACTGGAGGCTAAATGTCCCAGAATCCAAATGTGCTGTCAGCACGGTGAGCTGTCACCCTTATGTTTTCAGAGGTGCGAGAGTCACTAGGGATGGAAGGAGGAACATTTTGGCAAGCAGTGAAATACTTCCAGCAAGAAGTAAAAATGAACATGTTTTGCAGTGCAGGCTGCCAAACAGGTTGTTCCTTTTCCTTCTTTCTGTACTGAATTTGGTGAGATGGAGTCTCCTTCCAGTTCTGGGCACAGAGGAGTCCCTGTCAGACTTCTCCTTTCCCTGCTCCAGTGCCTGGGACGTTATTGCATTTGACGTATCAACAGCAAGAAATAGCAAGATATGTAGCTTTATAGGCTCCTTCTAGGAGTTGCTGAATCCCTCAGTGTCCTGAATTAAAGACTCATAAGAAGAACAAAAGAAGCTGCTTTGACCAGTCAATTGCCTGAGATGTGACCCTTGGGAGTATAGACATTCTAGAAGTAATTTATTTAATTTGCTGTAATCTCTGTGCTTTGTGAATGAAAACAAATGCACAAAGTACTGTAAAAGCATTGCAAGCCCCAACAACTTCAAAAAAGACTTTCACATAATTACCCTGCACACAGACAAAGGTCCTAAAGAGGGAGGGATACTGAGTCTTCAAGAGATTTATGACCATCAGGAAGTGTTTGGAGTGGGGGGAAGCAGAGAGTTGTTGGTGGAAATCCTGGAAACATGTGGCTTGTCTGTGTAAGGGAAGCTGAGGGCAGCAGCAGAATGGGGAGATGAGCACATCTCCATGCAGGACTTATGGGCAGGGACCGTACTGTGGTAGGGAGGAGCAAGTGGGCAGCATCTGTCCCACTGACCCAGGTCCCACCTCTCTGTGCCTGCAGAACTGGAGAGCCCTGAAGGGCTCTGATATGGCTCGGAGGTTTCAGCAGTGGGCAGTCTGGGATGAATATCAAACAGGGGTGAGATAAATGCTTCAGGATTTGGTGAGTCCAGTCTGAAGATCACCTGCCAGCCTAAGGGGCAGGTATTGGTCTCATCAAAATATAAAGTTAATTAGAAAGAGCAGTAGTACCACCTAGGAAGTGAAGGGAATCTAACACCTGGGACGTGCAGACAGAAAGAAAGCCTGCTAGTAAGAGTTGAGGGAAACCAGATGCTGAGATGGAAAACCAGTGATTTTAGGAAAAAAATGGACAAAGAAGAACTATTGAAGCATTTGAAGAAAAGAGCAAACATTCAGAAAATTGTCAATTTCCTAATAAGTAAAAATCCACCTACGTGTATACCCTTATTCATATTTTTTATTCCTTTTTTTTTTGTGTGTGTGTTCTCATGGCCACAAGGAATTCAGGATCTGCAAATATGGACTGGGAGCTCTGCAAGTCTTCTGAAGTAAAGAGTCTTCTTTTTGTCCTTAAAATATTTTGTAGGTTCTGACTCTTTCTGAATAGACAGTTGCAGATTTTAGGAAGGATCCTAGAAAAATGCATGTAGGATGTGCAAGTAAAACAAAGACCAGTGAAGAATACTTACAAGCCAAAGGAGGGTTTCTCAGTGCTGAATGTGTTTTGTTTATACAAACCATTACAGCAAAGTTTTGTGTCCTATGCAAAGTAAAATTTTCTTTGTTTCTTCAGTCCTTTGTTGGTTAACTCGTTCCTTCCTTGAAGTTAAAGTGAAATCACTATAATTTATATTTAGAAGAAGAACTTCATCCTGAGCTTTGGAGTTGTCTGGGCTTTACTAGAATCTTATTTCTGCCTTAGAACCAGAGATTCCCTACAAAAAAATATAATGGGAAAATGATGGGGAAACTCAGCATTGCGATTTTGTGTTTACTAGCACGCATAGCAACCTTTTGTCTGGAAATGGGCAGGAGTCAAAATTACTAGACCTTTAAGTCGTAGGCTGCAGAACTGAAAAATGTGCCTACTCATAGATGTTTAACAGGAGCTCACTTCTATGGTACTTTGCTGATCACTGTGGATTATATTCTTATCTCTGTTTGGTTACAAAGGATGCTGTAGAGCTGTTACATTTGTCAGTGTGGAGGCCATATTTGAGGAACAGGTGAAGACCTGTATGAAAGACAGTCTGGCCTCCTGCATATCACTACTTCTACATTATGTTTGTACTGAGCCACTTCAGAATTCAGGAAACTGTAATAGTGTCTTTGATGTGATGGTCTTGCTGCCCGTCCTGTTTTTTTCTTTGTGATCATATCTGGCTATGGGTTATGTTTGTCCTCAAAGGAAAATATTTTCCTTAAGATAAGAAAACACTGTAGCACTCATCTGTAGTAATCAGCAGAGCAAAATGCAGGTCAGACAGCCTGATTTACATTATTTCCCTCTGTTAGTTATCTCTGTTAATAGCAAAAAGATTTTCCCCTTGCAAATGTAGTAGTCCAGAATGTTGATACCAGCAGAGTAAGAAAAAAATAGCAGTGAAGTCTATGCAGACATAGATTCTGAGTCCTTTTTTATGTCCTCCATATAAAAATGTTCAATGTACACACTTAATAGAAGTGAAAGAGAAACATAAATGTAATTTCTAGGTTTAAAGTGTAAATGACATTTTCATAAATATTCATTTATACATTCCTTTTCAGTGAACATTAGAACTCCTTTGAAATGTACGTTAAACCTTCCACTCTCCTGTTTCTTCTACCCCCTTGTTGTAACAACCATTTCCAAATATCTTTGTCTCTTTTTTTTTCTTTTTCCTGAGGTCTAATAGTATTTCTGTTTATGAACACAGCTGTGTAAGTGTATATTGTCAGCTACAGTCAGAGGGTCAGTTAGGCAAAGTTACAGAACTGATTGATTACTCCAAGCTGGAGATTTTTTTAAAGAAATGAATTACTGGATAAAAGGAAATATAGTGTTATGAGAATATTTCTTGGATTTCTATCTTATTTATTGCTGATTGTTAGCTTGATATGTGTTATTACTATAAAAATAAATATAGGTGTGGGTTATTTCTAAACTGCTTTCAAGTCACATTTGCCCAGAATCAAAATATATTTTTGCCCTACTGCAAATCCCTCATGTCCAAGCTATAATCTGAAAGCCAGGCTGCCTCTTATATCCTTGCCAGTCATAATTGGTCTGTGTTTGCAAATTAGGTGACAGTGCTGTTGCTGATGCATAAGGATGGCCCAAGTCCAGCTCCTTGTTCCATGCTGTAATTGGCTTTGCCGTGCTAACAGAAGTGAAACATTCCTTTTGTCAGAAAACGCAGGAGCTACTTCTCAAAGACACGCGAGAAGCAGAGAGATTTTGGAGGAATGTGACATTTCTGCAGGCTTTTTTTTTTTTTTTGGATCTTAACTCCCATGTTAAAAGAAACTGAGGGAAAAATTCAGAAAAACTCTGCCCTACAGGACACATTATACAGAGACTTAGCCCCTTTGCCGTTTCTTTTTTTTAAAAAAAAAAAATCAAAAAAACAATCCACTGACAAATTAAATTATTTCACTTGAGAGAGGTCTGCTGAAGCCTATTGCTTCTCCTTGAAGTATAAGCTGCCTTTTATAGGAAGCACAAAGAATTTCTCCAAAATGGTTTACAGAACTATTTATTCGCACTTAAAAGTCAGCTTTCCCTGGGGTATGTAGGAAGAGAGTAGATACAGTGTCCTCAGGCAGGCCTGTGGTACCACACCTGCAAGAAACTTCAGGAGGTACCAGCTGAGATAAGTGGGGGAAGGACTGAGGTTCTTATCTTCAGATGATTGACCAAAGTGAACAATAGAAGTCTTGCTGGCTCTCCCACCCTGGTGGTTCTCTCACCTTGGTGCCTGTCTCACCTTGTCACTGACAGAGGAACTTATCTTCCCTGCAGGAGGATAGGAACATGGGGATCACACAATGATCTCAGCGTTCAGTAAGCCAATAGCCATTGGATTTCATTTTGTTCTTGAATCCAATAATTTGTGCATGGCAAAATGTTCTTGACAGACTTAGAAGGTGTCTGGTCTTGGACAGTCAACCACCGTCCTTAATAAGATTAGTGACCCTAGGTGTGTTACCACTATTTCTAATCTGAACTTCAGTGTGATGATTAGGAGCCACAATCACTTCCTTGGCATTTTCCTTCTGTCCAACTTAATACCTTCCCATGACGACACTTAGAAACCATAGTTGAGTCTCTGCTCCTTTTTACTAAGTGTCTTGCTGCGCGGTAACTAATTACTTCTCCCCTCTTATGACCAATATTTCTGTTACTCAGATCTATAACCCTTCACTTTCCTTTCTGAAAACATCACTGCCAGATTTCATTCCATCCTCTGCCAAGTTATATACCATCTCACTCTTGTTCTTTCTCTGTTTAGACTTTATGAGAGGCAGCTTTAGTGGTGTGAATTCTTCCTCTGCTTTCTGCTCCTCAGAAAAGAGGCCTTTCTCTGTCTTTGCCAAGGCAGCCTGTCCACATAATCCAGCACCTCGACATGACCAATATACCAGAAAGACTTGTGGGAGTACAGGGAACACATCCTAGTCTCTATGTTCCTCAGACGTAGTGGGGTGCAACTGTGCTGGGACAACAAACATCCAGTGTTTGCTTTGGGCATGTTGCAGAAGGAGAGATGATGCATCCTCTTTATTTAGACATCTCTCTGACAGTAGACAAACTTGGGGCCAAAGGTTTTATCTGACAAAGAAAACGGTAAAGCCCTTGTTAATAAAACTACAGAAAGGTTCTAAAAAAGATACTGCTCTGTAATGTAGACAATAACATGTAATTCTAAGTCACAACTAATGGCAAGACTCCTCAGTTTTTCTGCTATTATTAACTTCAACATATATCCAGGATATGAGACCCAAAGGACTACCTCTTGGTTAGCATCCTGATGTCTTCTTTCGTTATCAGACCCGGAACTGTTGTAGGTGACCAGTGGTCTTATCTGTTCTCTTGATTTCTGGGCAGCCCTCTCTGAACTCATGTTTCTCTGCTCACTGACATGGATTATGAGAAAAATTTTTTCCACTCATTTTTTTGTCTCAGGTGAAGTATTGATTTTGTTCAAAATAGTAGCATTTCTTATTCCAGTTAACACATTTATTTAAAATGTTTGCTGCCAATTTTTAGCCAAAATATCATACTGCACTAAGCCATAGAAGCTTTATGTTCAGAGAATAATAGCCAAAATTTTTAATGTTTAATTTTAAAAATTATTTGATTTTTTGATCTCCTGAAAGAATGAAATTTGGTTTGTTTTTCAAGGTCCATTTTCCTACAACAGGATTGATTGTATAGTATCTTTATTTTTCAAGATATTTTAAAACATTGACTTTCATGTAACTTAACACCGCCAGTTCCACCACTAAATCATGTCCCTTAGTTCTACATCTACATCCTTTAAAGATCTCCAGGGGTGGTGGCTCAACCTCTTCCCACTCAAGCTGATCTGCTCCATAACGTTCCCCAGCACTGAGGTGATAGTGACAGGCCTATAGTTCCCTGTATCCGTCTTCCAGCCCTTCTTCTAGCTGGGTGCCACATTTGCTAACATCCAATCCACTGGGACCTCCTCAGCTAGCCGGGATTGCTGATAGAAAGTGGCTTGGCAAGTACTTCTGCCAGCTCATGTATTTATAGAAACAATTTTTATAGTCCTCCTGAGTTGCCTGTCGCTTTCTCCAAAGGCTGTAAACTTTCTTTTTTCCCCTGAGTTCCAGCCAAATCTCTCTGTTCAGCTAGGCTGATCATCTTCCATGCCAGTTCACCTTTTAGCACATAGGTACAGCCTGAGTCTATATGATTTTCTTCCTGAAGGAGGCTCAGCCTCCCTGGGTTCCTTTGCCCTTCAGGATGGCCTCCCAAGGGACTCTGTCAACCAGGCTCCTAAACAGGGCAAAATCTGCCCTCCAGAAGTCCAAGGTAGCAGTTCTGCTTACCTCCCCCTCCTTATTTATCTGAGAATAAAAAACTCTATCCTTGCATGTTCACTCTGCCCAAGATAATCTCCAACCATCACATCACCCACAAATCCTTCTCTGTTCACAAAGATCAGGTCTCGTGGGGCACAATTCCTTCATCGGCTCACTCACCAGCCATGTCAGGAAGTTCTCTTCTACACACTCCAAGAATCTCCTGGACTGTTTCCTCTCTGCTGTCTTGTATTTCCAGCAGACATCTGATAAGTTCAAGTCCTCCACGAGGACAAGGACTAGTGATAGTGAGGCTTCTCCAGGATGCTTATAGACTATTTTGTCTACCGCTTCATCATGGTTGGGTTGTCCATACCAGACTCACACCAGGATACCTGCCTTGTTGGCCTTCTCTCTGAATCTTACCCATAAAACCTCAACTCTTTTATCACCATCAGTAAGCTCTAGACAGTCAAAATGCTCCTTAACATACAGGGCTACCCCATTGCCTCTCCTTCCTTGCCTATTCCTTCTGAAGTGTTTATAGCCATCCATTGCAGCACTCCAGTTGTGTGTGTCATCCCACCATTTCTGCGTGATTGGAAGTCAGTTTTATTGGTGCACAACAGCTTCCATCTACTCCCGTTTATTTCCCATGCTTCAAGCACCAGTGTAGATGCACTTCACTTGCGTTATCAATCCTTCCACCTTTCTGAGGGTAAGAAGTGAGTTGGGTTGAAAGGCATAGACTCAGCTCTCAAGAGAAGCTAAGACAAAGTTTATTAGCAAGAAGCAGTATTTATGGGTTACAAACAGGAGACCAGACTATGCAGCCAGGGTTGTTATTCGCTCATGTACTTGTTCAGTCACTCTCTTATCACACAGGGAGAACAGACTTTCCCAGGTCTGTTTTGATCATACTCTCCCACTCACATCTTGTGTACAAGAAATGTTTTATCTTCATTACGCGCTGTTGGTGAACACACTAAAGAATGAGCAAACTGTTCAGGCTAACTCGCACAGGAAATTGACAACCTGAGAATAGAATTAGAGAAATAGTTGAATGTGACGAGCATTTTCTAGTGCTTGTGTTACCTTGAACAAATAGCTGTATAGTTGCATCAAGTCTTTGTCTTACATTGCTTGTAACATTTATGAAAGTGTATTCCTGATTTGACTATATTATTTTACTTTGTGCTTAAGTTTATACTCAAATATATAAAGAGATATTTGGATATCAACAGGATGAGCAGTGGTAGCCTGATTCTCTTCCTTTGTGCATTTAAATTAGAAAAAAATTCACTGAAGAACATGCAATTTAACTCATATAAAAAAATCTGATTTTGCAGGAAAATTAAGATTTTGGTGTTTGCATTACTACTTGGAAAACACACTTCTTTCTCTTTATGTGTGTAATTTCCTCCCATGTACTACTTTGTGGGGTTTTTTGTAGGACTAGAAGGGAAAGTGTAGGAAATTATCTGATTACAGGATCAACTGGAATACATGAAGTTATTAGAAAGGTTTTAATACAATTTGGATACAATTTGAATATAATTTGAGTATAAAAACATAAGGACTCATCAGTGAAATGGACGAACACTTAGGAGACATTATTAGTCAGCCCTTGGAAAGTCCTCAAGAAACATCACAGGCTTGTTAGCAGACGTTACTCCCAACATGTCTCAGTATGGAACACTGGTGTCTTCTCTCATTGGCTCTTTCTGACTCTATTTTTCTTCCTATATTTCCAAGACAACCATAATTGCATTTAATCAGTTTTACAAAATCTACTGTTTGGGGATGGACTTGGTTCCATTCTGGGCACTGTGCATTGCTAACTCATAATTTACTTGCAGCTGATCCAAAATCTTCTCACCACACCCATATTTTGATGAAGTAATGGCTGCTCAGATGTCCTCAGTGGGCAAAATGAGCCTGTGATGCATTAATATCAGAATGACAACTCTTGTCTGTGTTTATAGAAATGTCTGAAAGGACAATGGGAAGAAAAAACTGAAGCGCTACTGTCGAAGAGGAGGGAGTGAGAGGGAGGAAGGTTCTGCTAGATTCTACTTCTGCTGGATTTAAAGCAATGTCTTTCTTTATTATCCTGCTGCTGGGCTGTAGCGTGATTGGCACTCTTGACACTCTTGTGTGGTGGCTGTCTTGAACAAAAATGCTCCTTCAGTACTTCTGTGTACGAAGAAAGCTTGCTTTTGAAAAGGGTTGAACACTGTGTCTTCACTTGGTATTTGAAAAAATCCCACAAGGAGTTCGTGAACGGAAAAGACAAGTTCTTCATGTAATTTGAGACAAATATCTTGTCAATTGAAGCTTTTTATGCTTTTTAGTTTACCACAAGATGCTACGAGAAATTTCCTTCATTGACTAGGAGCACATCCAAGACACAGCCAGGCCTTAGCAGGTGTTTGCCACATGCTGTTATGATGGCTAGGATTAGTTGGGTAACAGTGAGCAAACATCTGCCTTGCATTATCCATGCAGACTTCACTTCAATTCATATCAATGTTCCTATCAGTATGTGACGGTTGATTTGGTTCTCCAAAGTTCAGTATGAGGGCTGATGGTAATGCATCCAGTAAATATGTCTTTCTATGCAGGGGTGCAGTTTCTTCCCAACAGTGAAGACAGGACTTCCCAGGTAATCTGAACACAAAAAAGGGAAACTTTCTCAATCAGCATATGTCAGGGTTTTTTCTTAACTATTTTTCATTCAGGCTATACAAAGCGAATAAATCTTCAAAACATATCTTACCCAAAAGCAAAGTTTACCATAGTAAACTCCAATGGGAAATTAAAATGTCAGGAAACAATGTTTATTTTCTAATAATGCAGCTGCCAGCTGCAGAACAGAGTCCAGTGAGTAGAACAGACCTGGCCTGTTTGGTTGTTTCCTCTATTGTGGCCAGATTTCTCTTGCCAGTCCTTTCCCAGTCCTTTTTCAAGCTATTTATTCTGCCCTATGTACTGAATGGCAAACAGAATCTGGGCAAGGAAAATATGTATGAGACATTTCCCAATGTTTCATTGGCCTTTAGGAAAAAAAAAAAAAAGTAGTTCAAGTTACAAAGAGTGTAAACCTCTTATTTATGTAGTAAAGAACAGTGTGATGCATAAAAGGTAATTAACCCTGAGAAAAAGTTTCCAGAAGAGAAAAAAAATGAGGCCACTGCCAGGACATAACTCCATTTTCACAGACTTTCTTCTCTGGCTCTTTCCATGGCTTATTTCAATTCACTTCAGGAAATTGCTTTGGAGTATGCTCTTCAGGATATGTTGAGAAACAAAAGAGATTGGCTGTTCAGTTTTTATTTACTTAATGGGTTTTTTTGTCCTAGGAAGTAACTCAAGACTTAAATATAAACTGGTTGATCTGAATTAAGGTGAAAGAGTGAAATCTAAAAAGTGTACAAAGACAGTCAGAAAAAAATACTGTTATCAATCAAAACATTTATGCAGTTTTACTGCATTTTGTCTTTCCAACTGACCAAATTGAGGAAATCAACAAAATCTTCTCTCACAAGTGGAGGTAGTCTCTATGTCACAAACTTTGTTTACTGGCGTCACATTTCGAACTTCAAGGGGGTTGACTCAGATTTGCAGATTCCCAGGTCAGGGTTAAGGTGAAACCCAGACATCATAACCACAATTTATTTACTCACCACAATGAACCTTAATTGCTCACAAGGATGAACCTTAATTGCCCTTAATTGATCACATCAATGAGCCTCACAATAGAGAAACAGTTGTGTCAACAGACCTTACCGTAGCTAACCCTTGCATGTTAGAAGAAAGATGGAGACAAAAGGAAAGAGAGATATAGAGAGAAGAGAGAGAGAGAAAGGGTTATCACCACCCTTGGATCCTGGGGCAACGATGACACACAGGGTAATTCTCTAGTGGTGAGATTGTTGCCTTTTCTACAGTCGCGTCCTGCCTTCCCCTTCCCCCCTCCTCCCACTCTGCTCTGTTTGTCTCCAGTGGAAAATTACTGAGCATGCTCCCTTCTTCTCTAGGAACTTCTCAGAAATTAATTTGGTGGAGTGGTCGGGGCCTCTAAGGGGGTTACCCCACCCTCTGCCAGTACAATCATTGCTTGGTATCTTTGTTTCTGCAGCCCTGCCCGACCCACACCTCCGCCATCAGTTTACCAGTCTTTAACTTCCCTAACATCTGCTAAAAGGGCAATATGGCAAGATGCAACCTATTGAGTAGACTTCTGGGAGGTGTAAACAGTAACTTCTTGGTAAAGACTATGGACTGGCCAACCAAGGGTTAGGCATAGCTATTCAATAACAGACAAGATGTGGCTGGGAGCATGACAATCAGTGTCAGCCTTGACTGTAGCAGCCATGAACTAGTGGAAGTGAAGGCATGAGAAGTGAAGGCGTGAGAAGACTGACTTGCAGAGTTTATCTTATTCAGAAGACTGGTAGGTGGCATTCCATGAGATAGCTCCAAAGGACAAAGGAAATAAAGAAATCTTGCTGGTCTTTAAGGAGAGTATCCTCAAACTTGTTTTCCTTATGCTCAGTTAAAAAAAACAACCCTACAGGCAAATTAGGAGCAAAGTGCAGAGCTGTGCATTGCCAGTCGTACCTGGGAAGGAATAACCTCTATTTTTGGCAGCAGTCCATGCTGGGTACTGATTACCTGGGCAACAACCCTGTGAATAAGTCCCTAAGACTTTGGGAGAGACAGTGAGCGACACAGGAGTAGGTTACCTGTGGGGCTGGTAGCAGTGAAGGCCAGCACAATCCAGTGCAGTATGGGCAAGGGCACAGCCAGAAGATGGAGGGATTATTCCTTTTGTCTTGATATGTCTTAGATCATACCTAGATGCTATGCCTTTTGGTTTGGTCTCCCCAGTCCAGAGTAGGCATTCTCAAACTGAAGTGAGCTCAGTGGACACCCACCAGGCTGGAGCACCTGCCCTGTGATGAAAGCCTGGGAGATGGGGCTGCTTTAGCCTGAAGAAGGCTCAGAGCATCATTCCCCTACTCATAGGCAGGTTATTGAGCAGACAAGGCCAGGGTCTCTGCAGCAGTGTGTAGCAGCAGGATGGGAGACAACAGGCATAGGTTGAAAGAACAGAAGTTCTGACTGAATATAAAGGGAAGATATTTTCTACATGGAGACAGACCAGAGTGGAGCAGGCTGCCGAGATATGCTGTGTGGTCTTGCGTCCTTGGAACTTTTCAAGATCAGGCATCCTCAGTGATGCTGCTTTTAGTAGGTTGTTGCACTGGGGACCTCCTGATGTGCTCTCCAACTTGTACATGATTCTGTAACATTTCTGCTTACACTTATCAATACAAATAAGCTGTTCTGTGTTTTAAACAGAGAAACAATAATTTTTTAAGAAATGATCAAAAGGAATTTTTTGACATTTCTTTTTACAAATTTTTTTAAAGAAACTGTCAAAAGCAATTGTTCAATATTTCTTGGGTTTTTTCCTTCTTTTTTTATTTTTTTTTCCCCAGATGCACATGATAATCTGGTCTCAAAGTTTTAGTTTTCAGAAAGACAAAATGCAAAATTCTTTGCTGAAATACAGCTATCCAATTCTACTTTGGGAAATGCATTTCACCCTCTGCTTCATGTAATGCATATTAAAGGAAATGTTCAGGATGTTATTGGGTCAGTATGAAGGAAAGGCTTTGTTAGCAAAAGGATCTTTGTGCCAGGTGCTCTGTTTGCAGACCTTCTTCTCCCACATCTGCTTTGCTAAAACCCTACTTGTTAGTGTGCAAGTCATGCTCCACTTTGCCATACAGCAGAAGATGAAAGTGGTTGGATACTAGTTAGAAATTAATGACAGATCTGTTTATGGGCAGATCCTTGCTTCTACTCTGATTTTTAAATATCAGATCATGACTTAAATTGTCTATGCATTTAAACATGATGAGCCAACTGAAAGTGCTGTCCTAGCTGTTGGACATCGGGCATTGAGAAAAAGTAACTTGTGTTGCTTTCAGTAATTTTGACAGAAATTTAGTATGGTTGTTAATACCTTGGTATTTAGCACATATTATCTTTACTGAAAATTGATAAAATTAATTCAAAGCATCACTTTTGTGAATATTCTCAGTCAAAGGCAGGTTAGGTCCACCAAGATATTTTTAGTATTTTATCCATAATCAGTCATGAGCAAGTGGTAAATGTTCACGAAACACATAGTTGCAGTGAGTGATTGTATTTGTAGCCATCTGCTTTTCTTCTGTGTCCAGGACTGGGCAAGAAAAATAGGTAAGACAGGACTCAGACAACAATAGATGACATAATACTTGTTGCAAATGAAACTTTTGATATAATCAGAGTATTTGGAAATGATCTAGCCTTATGAGCTACATCTTATGTGGTTTGAAATCCCCTTTCCCACATCAGCTACTGGGTTATAAGGGATAGATCTCTGATGACCGAATAGGCAATAAGAAACATGTATGACAGACTTTCATACCAGACCTGTGTGGCCGTTGCTTTGATTCGATTTTATTTTTTAATTTTTTTTTGTGCCTCCAAAGGTTGGTAAGGATTTGGTTATTTATTTGGAGACTTGACAACGACAATAACAAATGATTTGGTGAGAATGAGCAGTAGCTTTCATGCATAAATATTTCCAAGGGCTTGTCAAAATTGTAAACTTTCTTCAAGAAAATATTTGGCCAGAGAAATTACTTAGATCCTGCAGCACATAGGCAGTCTGGTGATGGGTAGATGTGAGTGAGAACAGATTGTTAAGACATGTCTATAATCAGATGTGGAAATCAGAACTGCTTAAGATTTTAAAAAAGTCAATGAATCAATAGTTCTGTATTTCAGTTTTGATTCTGTTTAGTGCTGTACCTTGGTGATTAGAAAATATTAGAAAAAACATTGACGTTGATATTGAAACCTTCTGTATTATCAGCGTGAGTCACATCATCCACACGAAAGTCACAGTATTTGTAGGAAAACTACAATACTTCATAATCTATGCAAATCAAACAGAAATGATTTTAAATTAAGTATTTATGTCTAGATATTTTTAAGGTCTTTAGCTTTTCTGAAATTCCCTTTAAAAAATTGAGAAAGTATTTTTTTATTATCTTTTGTTTTCTCATGTTAGTCTTATAATTTTAGAGTTACTCCATAAAACCACAACTTTCTCCTTAATTAAACCTTCATGTGTTAATGGTGTGGAAATTTGTTTAGTCTTTCTTTGTTCATTATCCTAAATTACTGCATTCAAAACACACTCCATCATTAACCATATATCCTGGAAGTGGTATTATTTATCATTTTTTGACATGACTTTTTTTAAATGATACTGTATAAATATGGGTAATAACTAGCTGTTGCCTTAACTTGTAACTTTTATTTAGTTAGATGGAGTATATATATACTGTAAAATACTGATTTCTTATGATGCCAAGATGAGAGGAAACAGCCAAACAAGAAGTAGAACATAGCCATCTTGGTGGTTGGGCTGCTGAGACTATTAAGCAGCTTGCTATTCTTATGTCTTTAACTTTCCTATTTAATTTCCTCCGTTTGTCTCACACTGCAGGGACAAGGATTGCTTTCTTTTTAAAGGACCGTACAGTTCCCAGCAAAATGGCTCTGGGGGTCCCACGCATTATGATACTAGAAATTAAAATAGATGTTTGTAATCAGAGAAAGTGTGTGTTGTTTTTGACATAAATATATTTGGATCATGTGCAGTACTTTGTGTCTTTTTTCTAGGCAAGCAGTACATATAAATAAATAGTAATTCCATTAAGTCTACTGTATATATAAAGAGTAATTCCATTCAAATCCATGAAGTTACATCATTGTAAAACATTTTATTTACATACTCCTTCTGTGGTGTACTCCTAAAATGAAGAGCATATTCTACCACATCTTTTCCAGAAAAAAAATGCCAGAAAAAATCCCCTCAAATTTTAAATTGGATCAAAAGCTCAAAAATCAGCCTACCTTGGAAGAATTAGCAAACCGTTCCATGAACATGTATTGTTTAGAGAAATCAGCCTCTGTAATCTCTGTTGCCTGTCACAGAAATATGCCAGCTCTCATTTTTATTATGGTCTTGTGATAAAATAGTTGTGATGAGCCATCTTACTTCAGAAAACATGTGGACAACGATTTTGTGTTGATTAGTGATGATTGCTTTTTATGGTTGACTTCACAGGTTGGTGATTTTTTGCTTTAATCTCAGAATAGGCAGTGGTTATTTTAATTTCTTACCTTTATCATAACCATCTGACGCTCCCAGTCATCCAGATTCCGGAGCCTTGTGATTTTTGGTGAGAAAGACAGGGACACTTAATCCTGGATGTACGTACCCAACAAAATGTTTTGGTTGAATTAGTTTGATGCAACTATTTAAAAATTAATTGAAAACTCATCTTTTTAATCAGGAAAAAAAGTGATAGACATATTTTTAAGTACTCTAACGTCTCACAGAAAAGGCAGTCAACAAAGTCAAATGCAATGGCTGTTTTCTTGACTTGCTTGGTGTCATTCACTGTCGTGGCTGTGCTTTGCAGGAGATGTGGTCAAAGGCGTTCTACAGCTTCTTGTATGAGAAAGTACTAAAATATCTCAAGAACTTTTTTGCTCCTGGAAAATTCTGTACTTACAATGTTACTAGATGTTTCAAAAATCCTGTTTAGGAGTTGCTCTGGACTCTGCATGAGAAAGCGGCAGAACAGACAATAGTCACTTTTTTCCCTTTGCAGCAAATACACAAACATCAGATTGATAACTGTCCATGCAGTATCAATTATTTTAATAGTCTTCTAGTATTGTCAGTGCCTTTTGTATTTTAAGCAGTAGCTTTATAACTAGGAGGTCAGCTTCAGTATGTTATATTGTTATCTTGAGCTGAATGAGGCCCTGCGACCTTCTCTTCTGACTCCAGACACTAAAAGTTCTTTGTAGCTTCTGCCAGTTTATACAGATAACTACTTGGGTCCTTAAAATAACAAATCTTTGATAACCCTGAGTAACTAAAGGTTTAGACTGGGACATAACAAGAGTATTGGGCGGTACATGTTGTGGAAGAAATGGCTAAAATATAGCACTCATGCACAATGACTTTCTGACAGACTGCGAACTATGATTACTGAAATCTAAGTCAACATATGACAGTGAATTTAGCTCTTTTTTTGATTTTCTATTCAGTGGCTCTAAAAGCAGTGAGAGATAGGAGTTAACAAATTACTTGGGGAAACTTGCCTCATCTACCGATGCCTGGATACCGGTGCAGATTATCAGCCCTTCTAAGGGATTCTGGAGGGCATTTTAACCCTCACTGGTTCAGGGATCAGATATCAAAATAATTGAGGGCTACCTCCTTACACTAATGGGGTCCTGTAGGACTGAATTTTAAGACTCAGACCATATATTACAAACAGATATTCTTCTCGGAGTTATTTTGGATAATCCATACTTGCTACTTTGTAAAAGAAAACTAGGCAGAATTTCCTCTACCAGCAATAATTCCTAGCTTCCCTGAGCCAGTAACCTTTACTTCACTCCCAAAAGGGGAAATGGGGTTGCTTACTAAATATCCAGTAGCCTAAAAAGATAGTTCTTCTTTCTTTTATAAGAGTTTTTTCCTCCGCCTTTCCAAATATTGAGAGCCATTTCTGGTAGATTATTGTTTCAGGGGTATCCAGTGTTATATATGGTGCTAATAGGGTATAGATCTTTGATGGCTGTCACACTTCTGACTGAGGAATGGGACTACAGAAATACCTGGTTGGCCTGGACTACTTTGAAATACTATGTACGAACCTTTTCACTCTCATACACCCTGGACCTGAAATTCTAGAATTTTTATCTCTGACTTAATGTCTCCATATGGAAATAAAGCAAAACCAATTTTTGTTTGTTCAGTTTATTATGTGAAGCACTGGAACATCCTCTTAGTTCCTGTCTTTTATGGGAAATCTAAAAACAATCGGAGGACATGTCTAGATTGCTATCAGACTGGAGAACATGCTGTATTTTTTCCCTTTTCAGTACATCCAGATTTTCATGCTAGGGAATTGTAGAATGGAGGGAGGTGGCACAAGTAAGACTGCACTGAGAATCCACCTGGCATTGGGATCTGCAAGTTGTCTGGCTCTGATTCATGCTGTCAAGAGCCACACTGGCTCTGTGCAAAAACCTCACCATCTTTGCAGGCATTTTCTAGGCTCTGTTTTCTGCGAACTTTTTCCACTGACCATTGCTTCATTTTTTTCCCCCCAGTTCAACTCTTAATCAATTTTACACACTGATGCTGTTTCCAGAATCCTCCTTGAAAGCCAAAGATGAGATGGACAGCAGCACAGACAGGCCAGCAGACTTCAATGAACTGGAAAAGAAGTAGCTAATAAAATGAATTAAGAAATGATCTTACCCTGTAAGAGCAATAGTGTTTGCAGTGCTAGTGGAGGTTGCCATTCAGCAAGGCTTGCGATTCAACACAACTTCAGTTTCATAGTTGACCAACTTTTAAAGTTGTTTACTGCTGTTCACATCATTGTTATGCCACATGAATTCCCTTTCATCTCTAGGCTCAGGTTTTGGATACATTTTCTTCTGGATGTATTTCAAAGCCAGTAAGCCAAGGGCTTTTACTGCTGAAGAGGTTAGTCATAGCTTGGTCCAACTTCTGAACAATGATTAAGCTTATGATTTCTGAAATGTTTATGTGAGCTGTGTCTTGTATTGTTTATTGCTGTTGTTGACACTAACACGTATGGTCCAGATGACAGAATAAGATCTGCATTTGAGATTATGCGGTGTATTGTAAACTCATCTTTGCAGATGTACTTCTAGCTAATCAAAGACAGAGGAATTGCTTTGAGTCACATGTTGGAAAGTTACTAGGGATGTTTAACACAACTTTTCCATTTCCAACTGGGAGAAGTTGACAGGCACAAATAACTGGAGGCTTAGTGAGATATTTCTGAAGCTACTAACAGGCTCCTTTCTTTGGAAAACCTTAAGTTCAGCTGAAAGAGAACTCTACAAATTATTTACAAAATAAAATAGTAATTAATACCTGCTGGCCGGAGCAGACTTAATAAATACTGAGTGTTCTGAAAAGTGACCTAAACTAATTCCCTCACAAGAGTCCGATGAAATACAATAAATATGTGACTACTCCCATGTTGCAGCTGAGGAAACAGATGTAGACTTTCATATCATGGGGACATGACTAAGCCTGGAGCCTTGTTACCGCAACTTCCCTCTCAGTCTGCAGGGATATTTAGATTCTTCCAGAAAGCTTATCAGTTCTTTAGGGGCTAAACCACACACTTCTATAAAGAAGGAGCACTTTTCACCGCCAGTGACTTCTGAGAAAACTGTGGTCTGAACCTTGAGTTTGTGTTAAGAACACCCGAGAGGTGGGACTTTAGCATTTGTTACGTGCCTAAGTTTGTGCTTAGAAGTTGGCATCGGGCAAGCAACTAATTTTTAATAGAAACCTGTCAGATGGAACTGGCAGGACTCAGTGCAGTGCTCCCAGCTCCTTCACCTGAAAAGGACAGGAAAGAAAATTTGAGTGTGTTTTTGAGTTGTCACTACTTCTCCAATGTTCCCTTCATTCACACTCTCTTTGAGTCTGCTTTCCTTAGCATTAGCAATTAAATGGAATTTAATTTTTATTTCATTTTGACTTTTTTTTATATGTTCGTAACAGTTTTGTTAGTCAGCTTCAAATGTCATCAGATCAGAGCATGGCCTTGTGAACGGTGATGAAGTATTTCATTTGGGTTTATAACAACAACTACAGCAACAGCTAGCAGGAGCAACAACAGTGTCAGGGTAGTGTTGTACATCAGCTGGTATCACCTGGCATCTCTCAAGGCAGTTGACTTTGGTGCCAGGGAAGCTGATGGAGCAGATCATCTTAAGTACAATCATGCAGTACATGGACAACCAGATGATCAGGCACAGTCAGCATGGGTTTATAAAGGGCAAGTCCTGGTTGACAAATCTGGTCTCCTTCTAAGAGGTGACCTGTTTAGTGGATGAGGGAAAGGCTGTGTATGTTGTTTATCTGACTTTAATAAAGCCTTTGATACAATTTTCCACAGCATTCTCTAGCAGAAACTGGCTGCTCATGGCTTGGATGGGCAAAAAAGGGGTTGTCAGCTAGGCCCAAAAAGTAGTGGTGGTGAATGGAGTTAAATCCAGTTGGTGGCCAGTGGTGTTCCCCAGGACTCCATGTTGTTTAGTATCTTTAACAATGATCTGGACAAGGAGATTGAGTGTACTCTCTGTAAGTTTGCAGAATACACCACGCTGGGCAGGAGTGTTGGTCCACTCCAGGATCAGAAGGTTCTGAAGAGGGATCTTGTCAGTCTAGAGTAATAGGCCAAGGCCAATTTATGAGTTTCAATAAGGCCAAATTCTGTGTTCTGCAGTTTAGTCACAACAACTCCAGACATCACTACAGGCTTGGGGAGGAGTGGCTGGGAAGCTGTCCAGCAGAGGTGGACCAGGGGATGCTGGTTGGCAGCCGGCTGAATATGAGCCAGTAGTGTGCCCAGGCGGCCAAGAAGGCCAACGGCATCCTGGCCTGTGTCAGGAATTGTGTGGCCAGCAGGACCAGGGCAGGGATTTTGCTGCTGTACTTGGTACTGGTGAGGCTACATCTTAAATCCTGTGTTTAGTGTTGGGCCCATCCCTACAAAGAAGGACATTGAGGTGCTGGAGCATGTACAAAGAAGGGCAACGAAGCTGGTGAAGGATCTTGAGCACAAGTCTTACAAGAAGCAGTTGAGAGAACTGAAGTTGTTTAGAATAGGAGGCTGAGGGAAGACCTTATTGCTCTTTACATCTACTTTAAAGGAGGTTGTATAGAGGTGAAGATCAGTCTATTTAACCAAATAACAAGTAATAGGACAAGAGGAAATGGTCTAAAGTTGTGCAATGGAAGTTTAGATTGTATATTGGGAATAAATTCTTTACGGAATGAGTTATCAGGCATTGGAATGGGTTGCCCAGGGCAGTGGTGGAGTCACCATCCCTGGAGGTATTTAAGATTCAGGTAGACTTAGTGCTTAGGGACATGGTTTAATCAAGGACTTATCAATGTTAGGTTAATGGTTAGACTTGATGATTTTAAAGGTCTTTTCCAATAAAGGCTATTCTGTGAATCTATTCTATTGACTTTCAGAATTTTACGTGGTTTGAAATAGCTCAACCAATAGCTGTATAAGTCTAGAGAAAAAGTAATTTTTGGGATAAATGAGGTGAGAAAGGGATCAGTTTTCTCTGAGAAGTATCAACAAAGAATAAATAGACTGAATTTCTGGAAAAGGTTAGGAACTCCAGTCTAGAGTGGATATTGTACCATACTCAAGAAGTTTCATCCGTAATTTCCTGTGGAATTCATCTTTGGTCTTTATCAGGCTACTGTTGGACATCTTCTGCACAGGCAGGTGACCTGTGCCCAATCCCTTTCTTTTGCTGTTTCCATGGGCAGGAAAGTTGTTACACTAATCTGGATGTACAAATTGCAGTTTCATAAAGCACCTCTGTATATTTATTGTCCTCTTGAAAATTTATCACTGATAATTTCTGATGTGATTTAGCATGAAGAACATTGCATGTTTCTTACGTAAAATATTTAATCTTTTTAGCTGTACAAAGTGCTTTACAGAGAAGAAACTCTTACTGTTTTCTATTTATCTTTCATCTGTCTTTAGAAATTATATACCTGCAATGTCAATGCTTTTTAACGAGTAAAGTGGTGTGCATGATTTTGTTCTGGTGTTTCAATAGTCTTTTTATGATGGCATACAATGTGAGTAATTTTTGTTTATAAACCACATTGCTTTCCAATAAATTGCAAATGTGATTTATACAGAAATAAAACACAGCTTAATTACTTACAAATGTGGTGCAGTCTTGTTTCTTATGGTTTTCGTTATTACTGCAGTATTGATAAACCATTAAGAAACAAAAGAGTTAATAGTTAACACAAGTTTTACATGTGTTTATGTGAAAAGAAGTAGGTGTCATGAACAATCAAACAAAATAAATCTCAGTAGCAATAACCCCTCAAAGCCAAATGTATACTTTTTGTCCACACTCAAACACTTTTATTTATGAATGTTTTAACATTGTTATTCAGACATCACCAAATATCTCTGGGTGCTAATATGTTTATAAAATTTAGTTTCACCACAGTAAGCATAGCAACTAAAGCTTCATTTGGATTTCATCTGTAATGTTTGAAACATGATCTTGTAAAACTGGGTCACGTTTTATCATTTCTATTTACATATCTCCCGGTAATAAAAAATTGAATTATACAATCTTGCTATGTGAAACACATTATTTCAGTACCAAAGCATTGCTCCAATCTCCTTTGCTGTTTAGTATGATTCATTTTGTAAATATTTACAATTTTGTTTGTAAAAGGAAGAATTTTAAATGAGGTAGGAAAGACAAGCACAACAAAAGTAACAAAAGTATTTTTTTCTTGGCTACAGATTGATTGGCTTCAGAGGCTGATGGGTGTTGCAACATACGAGTTGCAGAGAGGTAGAAGTTCCCATTATCTTTCCTTCACAACAGCTACCACTGGACATACCAGACTTTCACACCAGACTTTTGTGTATTTTTCAGCTCATCTTTACATTTATCAACCTTCTGCAATGGTTAACTACAGCTATACTAGGACAGCAGAACTCAGAAGTTACCCCAAACTCCTCCATCATTTAAATTCAAATACATTGACCTTTTAAAGGACAGTTCGTGCTCCTGTTTCAAGAAAGCCTTATGTAGTGTTCTTTTCAATCAAGTTACCTAGAAAATAGTTTTATTTATTCGTATGTTTACATTTGATTTCTGTGATCTTTTCTTGAATTGTGACGGTTATAACAAAAGTGATTTTCATGCAGAAGTTACTTATGCTGAAAATCCAGCCAGGAATGTCTACAAGGATTCTTCTGAATGAGAACAGGAGAAATTTCCATCATGATAACACCATCTGAGTTATAAACAAGCTCTAGGGCATGGGATTGGCCCATAGGATAAAACTGAGTGGGCTTTATTGAGTCTGAAAGAGACAGAAAATCTATGAAATAAACAGAAGCACTTGGAGAACTGCAGAAAGGACTTGTTGGCACTGAGAGAGAATGCAAATGTTTTCCTGAAACGGGGATGTGGCAGGACAGATCTGGGTGAAGGTTACTTAAAAATATTTGACTCAAGATGCAAACTTCACTATGGGTGAAACTTCATCTGAAGAAGTACCCTTAGAGAAGGAATTCATTGTGTGTTGGATTTACTCGTGCAGTCATGTAAGAAGTATATGCAAACTTATTTTGAAAAAATATTCATTTGTTTGAAGATTGTGCAACCAAAGAAATGATAATGATAAAATCATATAAATACACAACCAAGCCCACTGAATTCTGCACAGTGTAACTTCAAGACTGAGCATGACCATTATTTAATAAGCAAAAGATACGGCATCGACAATTCATATATGTTTTTAAATGGAACAATTGACAGTAATTAATAATGGGAAAATTGCTGAGTCTAAGTTGTTATGTTTGTTTGTTTGTTTGTTTGTTTGTTTTAATCCTACAGGAGATAAACTGCTCCTCCATTGCAGCCTTTTATTTTCTGTACCTCCCTGCTTAATAAACTATGGCACCTTGGCAATGTCCATCTCAGCCTTTCATCTCCTGTGCTCTCTCATGCTAGTGGCTCGTATTGGATAGCACATGTGATACAAAGTTTTTCTCATTTACAGCTGAGTTGAACTGCTGCAACACTAGTCTTACATCTAAGTTAGTTAAAACTTACAGCAGGACTTGGTCTATTTTTACACTCTTAACTAGTCTCTTCAACCTGGTTTTCTAAAGGTCCCTCTCTCCTGCTCCACCCCACCACACAGGCAGATTATACTTTGCAAGGCTGAACCTTCAAGCCTGGCTGCACAACTTTCTCAGCCAAGTAACTCTGCTTCTGTACGTTTTAGTTCTCAACAGTTTGCTGGAGGTAGTGTCTGGGGTGCAATGCAAGGCTATTTGTTTAGTTTAAGGCTGGTTATTTTCTTGATTTGTTTTGCTTAGTCATTTTTTCTGACAGAGTAACAAGATGGTAGCGAATGTTTCTTAAGGCAGAAACAGCTGCCCAATATCACCTTGTAGGGTGGTTAATTGTGTAAACAGAGCCCCAGCTGCTCTAGTGCTGGGTGCGATGAAAATTAAATTTCTTCTAAACTGTTAGATGCACAGTCGCAAACACAGAGGTATCCAGCTGGTCATTGGCTCCAGTTTAATACAAAACTAAATCTCCTTCCATCTCCCCATCATCAGCCTCTTCATTCTTCTCCTTCCCCTCCAAATAAAGAGGAAAATTTAACCATCTGTATACCTTTTGTCAGAGAATGCCTGGGTAAAATGCTGTGTAAAGAACATCCAGGAGGCCACTGTATTCAAGCAGTGTTAGACCAAATAAGCTCTGGGCTCTTAGGACTCAGATGTACACATTTTGTGCCCATCAACAGATGAGCTCCTGGGTGAAATCCTCAGACAGAAGTGTGTCAGATTTAACATTTACCATGAGCTTGCAGGGTCCTCCAATCCTTCTCGGTTTAAATATAGGTTATGTATAGCTAGTGCTCCTATAGCCATAGAATAAATGACTTTTCTTTCAGCCCTGTTATCTAGAACTCCTCTTTACTGTTTAAAAAAATTATCCAAGGAAAGCTGGTGAGAGAGTATTCTTAAAGTGCTCTCTTGCTATCTGGCTTTCTCAACTACCTGAAATGCTCTTGAGCCCACTCAAAACTGTTAAATTCAGTTTGGTCTGGAGTATGGGCATGCTTTCTTTTTTCTTCCTTATCCTCTTACATAATCAAATTAAAAAATACAAAGACATAGATATGTTGACAGTAGTCTAAGAGGTCAAGATGTGCTGACCTAGGATGTCTTCCTAGTGTTATGGTTCTCAAATAACTGCCATACAGCTGAATGTGACAATATGGGCAGAAAGAAGTAAATGTATGCATTCCTTGTGCAGAGAAAACCCTGGGGGATACCCTTGACCTTAACTTTTTATAAACAGAAATAGCTAACAATATAAAATAGTGCAAAGTATATTGCATGCTCCCTAAGATATCATAGCCTCCCAAGAAGAGACTTGGAAGCAGCAGGCAGGCTACATTTAGGGTTGCCTTGAAAGCATGTATTTGGGAAATCTGGCGAATAGTCTGCAAAGGTGGAGCTGCTGTGGGGAAATGAATGGAGGCACACTAGGAATGGTGGAAGAATGATAAGCTCCAACACCCCACAGTGAAAGAGGAGAAGCCTGTTTATATACTAAATATGAGAATATAGAGATCATTAAATCTAGATCTATATGAGCTCAGTGAGAAAAAAGATGACTATGGCAATTGTGCTTGCATATGTGGGCAGGTAATTGCTGAAGTTTTAAGAGATTATAGAATCATAGAATATTTGAGTTTGAAGATCTAGTTCCAGCCTCGCTGCCATGGGCAGGGACACCTCTCTTCCACTAGACCAGGTTGCTCAAAGCACCATCTAGCCTGTCCTTGAACACTCCCAGGGAGCAGATTTCCACAACCTCCCTGGGCAACCTGCTCCAGTGTCTCACCACCCTCATAGTGAAGAATTTCTTTATAATGCCTAATCTAAATCTACCATGGTCCAGTTTAAAACCATTGCCTCTCATTCTATTTCTAGATGCCCTTGTAAACAGTTCCTCTCTAGCTTTCTTGTTTGCCCCCTTTAAGTACTAGAAGGCTGCTTTAAGGTCTGCCCAGAACCTTCTCTTCTTCAGGCTGAACAGCCACAACTCTTTCTGCCTATGCTCGTAAGAGATGCATTTGATCCCTCTGATTGTTTTTGTGGCCTTCCTCTAGACACACTCTAAGAGGTCTATGCCCTTCTTTTTGCTGGGTGCTCCAGAGCTGGACACAGTACTCCAGTTGGGATCTCACCGGAGCAGAATAGAGGGGCAGCTAAACTGAGGAAGCGTGGTCTGGATGACCGAGTAGTGAGCTGAGTTGTGAACTGGTTGAAGCGAAGAAGTCAGAGAGTTGTGGTCAATGGGACAGAGTCCAGCTGGAGGCCTGTGTCTAGTGGAGTCCCTTAAGGATCAGTACTGAGGCCAGTGCTGTTCAGTATGTTCATCAATGACCCGGATGAGGGATTAGAGAGTGTTGTCAGCGAGTTTGCTGATGACACAAAACTGGGAGGAGTGCCTGACACACCAGAAGGCTGTGCTGCCATTCAGAGAGACCTGGACAGGCTAAAGGGCTGGCTGGGAAGAAATCTGATGAAATTCCAGAAGGGCAAGTGTAGAGTTTTGCACTTGGGAAAGAAAAACCCCATGTACCAGTGTGGGCTGGGGACTGACCTGCTGGAGAGCAGCTTAGGGGAAAGGGACCTGGGGGTTCTGGTGGACAGCAGGATGACCAGGAGCCAGCAATGTGCCCTCGTGGCCAAGAAGGCGGATGGCATCCTGGGGTGTATGAGAAGGGAGGTGGCTAGTAGGTCGAGAGAGGTCCTCCTGCTCCTCTACTCTGCCCTAGGAAGGCCACGTCTGGAATATTGTGTCTAGTTCTCGGCCCCTCAACTCAAGAGAGACAGGGAAATGCTTGAGCGCAGAGCCACAAAGATGATGAAGGGAGTGGAACGTCTCCCTTATGAGGAAGGAGCTAGGTCTTTTTAGCTTGGAGGAGGCTGAGGGGTGACCTTATCAATGTTTATAAGTATGTAAAGGGTGAGTGTCAGGAGGAAGGAGCCAGACTCTTCTCAGTGATGTCCAGTGACAGGGCAAGGGGCAACGGGTGCAAGTTGGAGCATAGGAGGTTCCACAAAATCATTAGAGAAAACTTTTTCACTGTGAGGCTGACAGAGCACTGGCACAGGCTGCCCAAGGAGGTTGTGGAGTCTCCTTCTCTGGAGACATTCAAAACCCACCTGGATGTGTTCCTGTGTGACCTACTGTAGGTGATCCTGCTCTGGTAGGGAGGTTGGACTAGATGATCTTTCGAGGTCCCTTCCAACTCCTAGCATTGTGTGGTTCTGTGATTCTATGAGAATCACCTCCATTGACCTGCTGGCCACACTTCCTTTGAGGCAGGATACAGCTGGCTTTTTTGGCTGCCAGCATACTCATCGCTGAGTTTCTCATCAACCAGCATGCCAAAGTCCTTTTCTGTAGTGCTGCCCTGAATCTGCTCATGACCCTGTCTGTAACTGTGCTTGAGACTGACCCAGCCCAGGTGAACGACCTTGCGCTTGGCCTTGTTGAACTTAATGAAGTTTGCATTGGCTCATCTCTCTAACCTGTCCGGGTTCCTCTGGATGGCATCCCTTCCCTCCAGTGTGTTCACCATACCACACAGCTTGGTGTTGTCAGCAAACTTGCTGAGGGTGCACTCAATCTCACTGCTCATGTAGCTGACAAAAATGTTAAATAACACCTGTCCAATTAACAACTGCTGAGGATCGCCACTTGTCATGGGTGTCCATTTGGACATTGAGCCATTAACTGCATCTCTTTGAGAGTGGCTATCTGGCTAATTCCTTATCCACTAAATGGTCCATCCATCAAACACGTCTTTCCAGTCAGAGACCAGGATGTCAGGCAGGACAGTGCTGAACGCTTTTCATAAATCCAGAAAGATTACATCAGTTGCTCTTGATGGAGCAAGAGTTAATTTCTTGATGGATCAGGAGTTAATTTCTGACTATGTTGTTTTCATTAAATGATGCAAACTATTTCATAGCTTTACATTTCCCTTTTGGTGATGCAAAACCAGATGATGGCTGGTGAAGGGAACAACTTAGAAGAACATGGCAGAAAACAGCACCTTCCTCCTGCTCACCTTGAAGGTGGCATGCGTAGAGGTTAGGCATGGTGTGGAAGGTGATGCTTTCTAATATCTACACTATGTTCTGCCTACTTTGGAGAGAAGTAGCAGAATCTCTGTTCATCAAGTCACTCTTCACACAAGTTATAACCATTTAGGAACACAGAGAGGGATAGGCTTCGTTTTCACATGCTCCACTGTATATTGGCCAAAAAGAAGGAAAGTTGGAAGTGATGATCACTGACACACAGGACAGGAAACTTCTTGTTCTTCTTTACGTATTTTTCATTTTCCTGAGGACAAAGCTCTCCTCCAAGATCTGCTGATCCTATCTGCATTCTGACATTCTACTCTCTGTGTATACATGGGAACATTACCATGAACGTGGAGGTCATGTACGGAAGAGTAATTTACAAAGCCAGCAAAGAGCAGAATGTTGCAATGGCTCGGAAAGGATCTTTGGAGGGGTGTCTACCAGAGTATTTTAATATTTCACAGTAAATATGAAAGGAAAAAATGTTGCAGCTTTGTTTAGGTATAAACAGTTCTTTTTGTTGAAATAAATAAAATTATCTCATTTTCTGTAGGGCAGATTAATATTGTTTTCAAGCATTGAGTCTGAATAAACAGCAGACTGTTCTCATTCAGAGGTGAAATCATAAATTATTTTCCTCTCTTAAATGTCCCCAAACTTTGAAATGACATCACCTGCACATTCATCAAAGTTCTGTAACTGGCACATTTTTTTCTGGCTTGGCAAAAATTAAGCAATGACTTGAATATAGTCCTATTTGTAGAAAAAAAATTACTTTTAAAATATACATGTGGTTTAAATTTGTTTTGGAGGCTTAGTAGCATAAAAGTTTTTATGCCATTATTTCCATACTTCTTTTTCCCCCCTCAGATTTTTTTGGAATGTGGATTGTGTAGGATCAAAAATGTTTTCTTATTGAGCAATCTGCAAGAAAATAAACTGCCCAGAAATGTCTGTGTTTTCCCGATAACCTTGCTTGGGGGAAAGAATGTTTTTTCGGGCCACACTGTAGTTTCTGCCTGGTGGGTGGGACGGCTGTGCTGGGAGCATCTCTCTAAGCAGCTCTTGAGAAGATTGTGGCTAAGAGCTCTCCTCAAACACCCATGTAGCAGGCAAGAGCTCTTTCCTAGGTGCAGGACTGGACCCAATTCACAGTACTCAGCTTTATGCCTGAGCTTAAACCCTCCTCCCCATAGCAAAAGGCAATGGCTCAAGCCTCAGGAGCTGCCATTGGACTTAAGGGGCCCTTGTCTAAATCCTGCTGAGGGTGAAAAGGATATGCCAGCAGGTGTTAAACACACACCTCAATCCAGGCAAAGAGGAGAGTGTGCATTCAAGCAACTTGATGTTTTGGACTCCACCATGCTGGGCACACTTACCCATTTGCTGGGGCAGATGTTTGCCCGTGTGGAGGAGCGGCCGTGTCTCAGCTGACCAAGTCATGCTGGTGCCCTGATGTCATGCTAGCAGGAGGTTTTCCCCGGAGCAGCAGCAGGAGCTGCCTGGTAGTTCTTCTCTCCATCTGGAGGAATCTCCTTTACCTGGCAGGGTCTGCAGATAGAAGGCAAAGTGCCCTTACATCGTCTACCTTCTGGCACCAGTGCAAGCAAGTTCTGAAAAATTCACTAGCCTAAATAAATATCAAGATTAGCTTTTGGGTGTCAATATAGCTTAACATGGGAAAAGTCCAGACTTCACAGCTCAGTTTTTCTTGGTAATTAGATAGTAAACATAAACTTTTATTTTTGCTTATTACTTCTTAGTTTGTGTACCATTACTGGGCAATAGGACACAGACTGTGGACAAATAACATTGCAGTATTAAACTAATTAAGGAAACTGGGCTGGAATTATGTAATCTTCATTCCATAAAACTGAGAGCTTGCTAAAATAATTAATTCTTTTCGTAGCAGATTTAGATTGGACCCAGAAGGCCAGCTTATTGCTGGAGTTAATGAAACCAATATTGTTGCTCTGTACTCCTGTTTAAAGACAAAAGGCTAAAAGCTGTGGACACACTAGAGCAGATTTTTCTTCTTGCTTGCACTTCATAACATAGTCACTGTTGCTGTGGATCTGAGCAAAAGTCAAACAAAAGGAGCCTCATCTCCAGTAGTGATCAATACTTTATGTTTAAAAAGAGCATAAAACCAGTATGCTAAGAAAAATCTTTCCCTTTGCATTCTTATAAAGCTTTTAGCTAAATCTTGTGCACAAGTTTAGACTTTGTCAAGACTGCATCAGGCAGTAGACTTTAATAGCCATGTGCAGAGCTGCCATTAGGATCTCAGTAACCTCATGGACCTCACTGGATTTGCTCCTGCTTCTGGAGAGGGATGCCTTGGCTGCACATGAATAGTGCGAAGAGAGAAAATAGTTTACTGTTGGGATAGTGAAACTAGCTTTTCAACATCCAATTCCCTGAACAGAGCTCAGAGCAGACTTCACTGTTATTTGTGTGCAAGAGCACATGGATAGAATGCCATTAGGTGATTAAAGAGCTAAACCAGTATTTTTAAAAGACAACTTTGGCACATGTGGTTATTTTCATACTTAGGTACTTGCAGTTTCTTTTTTAGGTCTTTATATCTCTGGGTATTCAGATCAGCATGTACTTTTGTGATTATTCAGAAAAATCTTGCTTCAGAGAAGCCCAGGCTGGTGTCTGGCAGTGGGTTAACATTAATAGAGGTTGTGGGCACCTCCCTTCCTGGAAGTGTTCAAGTCCAGGATGGATGAGTGACCTGGTCTAATGAAATGTGTTGCTGCCTGTGGCAGGGGAGTGGGAACTAGATGTTAGAAGTTGGAACTAGATGTTTAAAAGTCCCTTCCAACTCAAATAATTTTATGATTCTACAATTGGTTGAACTAGATGATCTCTGGAGGTCCCTTCTAACCCCTAGCTTTCTATAACTGATTCTATATTATGATCCTATGATTTTATGGTTCTATGGTGCTATGTTTACTCCAACTTCGGGTGTTTGCATCAGTCTTTCTTCTGCTTCTCTTCATTTTCCTTTGACCTGGGGAGGAGAAATCACCTTCAGACATTTGACTTACGAGAGCTGAACTTCCAGGGAGTGACACAATATGTTTTAAAGACTGTAGCTTGTGAACATCAGCTCACTTTTCAGTTAGACTCTTTCTCTGGAGCCAGTTGTGTTGCATTTGGGTGAGCAAACATCCAGGATGGATGATAGACCTCTGGCTGAATTATGCTCTTTGAAGGTTCATGGGGAGAGCTAAGGCTCTTTATTAAAAAAGACGTCTTGTGGGCTTCATGGCTTAACTGGAGAAGCCAAAATGACATTTTGCTTTTGAGGATGAAATTCATGTACCTATAATCTGGCTAGATCTTTCACTCTAGTTTGCTTTTCTGTTTAGTTTTTATTTGTACATTGTAATCAGATTAACTTCTGCATAAATATTTTCTCCTAATTTTATTTGTGAAAGGTTTCATTCCAGTGAGTTTTTTGGCCATGACTTATAAGACTTATATGGCCATGACTCCCATAAAAGTAACTATACAAAAAATAAAATTTGTTCTTCCTATGGGAGAAGGACTAACAGTAGATTTATGTGGCAGAGACACTGCTAATAGTATCGCTGGAATGTAGTGTTTCTGTGTGTTGTGTCACAGTAGTGGAGAGCTTCATAAGAAGCGTTTATGCCAATGTACACAGAGGATATGCTTGTTACAGTAAGTTTTTCAAATAACTGGAAGAAGTTACAAATATACTTGACCTGTGAATTTATCTAAAATTTTAAAGTAAAAACTTACTCATTATTTCACACTTTTTAATTATTTTTTAAGCATTATGTTCTATATTTTGGAAGTGGACAGTAAGTGACATGGACATTTGGAAAAAATTATTAAAAGAAGGCAACTGGTCAATTTTAAACATGCTAATCATGGTTATATTTTGTAAAAACAAACTATGACTCTTGTTTTCAGCAGAAAATGTGAAAAAAGTGCTAAGACATGGGCCATTAGTGATTTCATAAACCCCAGATTAAATTTAAAAAATGAGAAGCACAAGGGGAACATGGAAAAAAGTAAGTGCATAATGAGCAAGCGGACACAGAAGCAGTGCTAGCTGGCACTGCAGCCACTGAGATCAGTGAGCCAAGAAATAACTGGGAGAGAAAAAAGAACACTTGGCAAATGTCAATCCTGGTGGAGGAAAAGCATGGACATGTGGCATGAAGGAGTTGTCATAATTTAAAGTCAGATGAGTAGGAAGATATGCAACAGAACAGAAAAAGAGAAATTGAAGGGAAAACTGTTTCTCTGGAAGAAAATCTCATGATGGAGGACTGAACTAGGAAGAAGAGAGTACTTAGGGTACAGCATGGTCCTGCTGTAGCAGGAACAGTTAGATTATTAACTAACAGTCTTCATCTTCTCTCTTTTTTAATGTGTTTTTAAACAGCATTTGTACAGTAAAAAACAGGTTGTATTTCTTAAATGAAACACATGCTTTGTAAAGCAGATATTCAGGAGCAGTGTTGGAGTGCAGTAGTGTTTTTAGTAGGTCTTATACTTCTTCTGGTCATTTGTCCTTTTTTTAAGATGTTCTTTTTTAATCTCTCATTTCAGTCCCACTGGGAGAATCCAGAGAAGTTTGGAGAAACACTTCAGATTTTTTCTCTTCCCCTCCTCCTTCCATTAGTACAAATTTACAGTCTAATGAAGCACAGATGCACTCACTTTTATAAGGTATAACTTTCTAACATGAAATCAAGCACCGAACAGGGAAAATATCTAGTAAGTGGAGAAACTATGTAATTGTGTGACCATAACTCAGTCAGAAAGTTCTGCTTTTGAAAATCATTCATGTGTGATTGCCTCTGGTCATGCCACCCTTATTCTCTCTTCTCTAAGTGCCTACAAAGGAAAAATGGTCTGAGTATCACTCTGAGTTAGTAACTAGTGAATTATGCCTTGTCGTAACTTGGGTCCTAGAGAGGTGGCATTCTCAGGCTGTCTCTTGGTTCCTTGCTTCACTCTGATGAAACTGTTGACCGTTCAGCAGTATTGCTGCAGAGCATTCAAAAAGGAAGAAACAGCATCTTAAATCTACATGAAAGTTCCAGTCTAGAGAGCTAAATATTTGGGTTAAACAGGTTGCAGCAGAAACCTCTGTTCCTGCTGTAAGCAGAAATGGTTATAGAAGAACTGATTTGACTTTAGAGAAGCCGTAAGGAATTAGGGAGTAGTTATTCACTGAGTAAATGCCCAAAAAGTGTTTCTAACTCTTGTACCTTTGAAACTCCTAAATGCCATCTCTCTCTCATAAAATGTATATTCCAGTTACATCCATCAAGAGGCCACTTATGTCGGGTTGAATCCCGAGACTCCAAAGGAGGGAAAACTTTGTGGTAACAAGCATCAGGCCAAGAAAAAATCCCACGATGTGGACTGCAGTAGGATCCTGCCAGTAGTACAGCAAAGAAAAAGTGCAACAGAAGCAGTAACTCTTCATATAAAGTCAAGAAGGCACAAAAGCTGCTTAGTGGCTAGCAAGCAAGGCATTATCATTAAATGCAACCACAGTGGGTAAAAGCTGAGATGATGCCAATTATGTAACCATGGTATCCACAGTAGTCAGCAAGGAGGGCAGCACCAGTAACTCTGCCTCCATTCCACTTAGGCCGATGACTTCTGTTCGCCTGTTGGCACGGACTACAAGAAAACCAGACAGATTCGGCATTTCTTAAATAGTTTTTACCCCTGTTAACAGTACAACTATGCACACCTGTGTCCTTCTTCACCTACTGAGGAATAATACCTACACTATATATAGCCTGGGGTACAATACAGGATTGCATATCTATAGGAATGCAATGTGAGTTTTAGTTCTTAATGTTGAAGTACACATATTTAAGAGAAAATTGTTAAATTTCCTCCTCCTCCTCTTACATTTGTATAGCATAATTACTTCCATTCCATATAAACATAATGCATCCAATATACTCCACGATCCATAGCTACAAAGAGTAATTTGCTCATTCGGTGACTTGTTCTCAGAATGGATACTACAGCATATGTTATGAGTTTAAACAAAACTGTATGAAGACAATATTTTGATAGGTGTAAAATCACACAGCAAGGTCAAAACCTGTCTCATCAATATGATGATGAGTTTTTATGATTCAATATTCAGTAACCTAGTCAATGAATGAAAATAATACTTAAGCACAAAGGGAATTAGAACAAGTTTATTTGTCCTTAACCATCTTAGTGTTCCTGTTTCCTTTTCAGGCTGACATATATATGCATGGACTTGCCATATTAAGGATTTGAAAGCTGATTTTTTATGATATTAAAGTATTGCAAGTAATAATTCTTATTTAATTGAAAGGAAGACTTAAATTTTTTCCAGGAATAAATTTGACTTTGGCTAAATGAACAGCTATATAAAATTCTGAAATATAGAAAGGATCGTTCTCTGTTAAGAGTTTCTCACATGAAAGCAAACCTTCGCTGGGAATAGCTAGAAGAAAAGAACAGAAGACTAAAAGAAGGAGCTGGGAAAAACATGGGTAGTTCTCTGTAAAAGACAGATACAGGTTCAGTCAATATATCTGAAAATTCCTGCAAGGGGTACGGAATATTTTTGGGTGAAATTTTGTTGTGTTGTTTTTTTTTTTTTTTTCCTGTAGAAGCTACAAGTTTCATTTCTAAGTTCTCCAAATAAAATGTTTTACTATTTCTCTTTGGAAAGACATCTTGTTTTGAAGTTTGCTTGTAAAATTTTAAAGTTGAAAACACAGAAAAAAAAGTTATTTTGTATCTTTCTCAGAGAGGGAGTTTGCTTAAGGGAAAACTTCTTTTCTAGTTTGAGGTGCTTCAGGTTTACTTTGAAAGACTTTGTCCAGTTCGACCAGAAAAGTGAAAATTCGGCTTGTCACATGACTCAGCTTCTGAAAAGTCAGGAGCTGGTGTTGTATTTGTTCTAGAATAACTTTACTAGGGATAGAGTAAGAGAAGGTGGCAACTGTAGTAGAAGTATACCAGATATTTTTGTCTCATGATGCGTGACTTGTTTAAGGCTATTTCTTCAACTAAGTGTATTTTGTATTCTGATTTATTCTGTGGCTGAACACACACTTTTCTTACATAAAACTGTTATGTCATATGAAATGTGCGTGTTATAATAAATACTTATAGTGAAATGTGCCAGGACTGATGGAAAAAACAACAGTTCAAAATGAGATTAAGAAAGTAATTCTGACCAGGATGTGCTATTTTACTGGTTTGGCTGCTCTGATTGAAACCATCTGTGAGGCAATAGCCTTTGCGTGATAGGGCCAGACACAAATTAATAAGACAACAGTGTGTTGACCTACTAAGCAAAAAGAACATCAGCCCAATAAGTACAAACAGACACAGTTATTTTATTGCTTCATTAAAAACCTCTCCTGCCCAAATTGTTGTGTGGTGGCTTCTTTTGGCTCTGTGTAAATTCCTCTGAAAGTGTACAACTTCCCAGATAATCCCACCTGTGAACAATTGCATCCCTTAACCCTGAGGTTGCATCTTTTCCTAGTAGTTCACCAGAAGGAAGTTTTTCTTCTGTGTTTGTTTTTGTGTTGTTTGTTTTGTTTGTTTATTTGTTTGTTTGTTTTGAAACAGCTCAGTGGTTATATTATATAAACCAAACTGGATGCAACGGAGTTTATCCTAAGGTCTAGAAGTTTAGAGGGTATACAACAGTTTTGCTGGAGATTTCTGTTCACTGCTATTTTCTGCACCAGTAGAGATGTCATGGAATGAATTCAAGTTAGCACATTGGTCCTGTAGCTTGAACAAAATTACCAAGATTTTGAAAAGGAACCCTCAAACATTAAGTGAAACATACGATTTATGTAACCAGCACAAAATCTTTTATAGCATCAGAATAGCTGTTAATCTTTTCTAGTGTGCCTGTGACAGAAGAACCTAGCATTGCCTTTGTCTCTGCATGATACACTACAAGCCTGCTGCCAGAGATATGGATGTTCTAGCATTCTGGACATCATGTGTTTGACAGTTTACTGCACTCGACTTGAACAATGGTTTTTTCATTATCCCTGCATTTTACTGAAGTTTTGTATAACGCTGCCTAATCTGTCTCCTAATGATACTTACAGCAGACAGGGTGTAGCTCAAATAACTTTTTCGATGGTGGCTAAACACCTGGATAGTATCAATCTTTTAATACATATTCATTTTTTTAACTCATTTGTTACTAAGCTGTTATTTGAAAAACTAATTGTCAATATCAGGAGAATTAGACTAAACACATAAACAGCCATGAGAGCTTCCAAGAATTGTTTTCATAAGTTATATGCTCAGAGTACTGGGAACCAAATCCAATTGTTTCAGGATTTTTTCGTTGTCTAATAGTATATTCAGTTTATGACTTTTTTTTTCAATTTCTAATTTCCAAACTCAATGGAAATAATGGCTTCCATATTGAAGTATAAAAAAAGTCGGCATTTTCCCATGAAAAGAGCACTTAAAAATTGGAACAATATCCATCAGACATGGTGGAAATGGGAAGATGCAGTCTCCCTCCTCATGCAGAGGTCATGCAACTGCATGCCTGTTCCACATGAGACAGTAAGTGCCAAGCTGGTTGGTACTCAACAACACGACTCAAGCTGCCAGTATTAGCCTAAACCAATCCAATTGTCTTGAGTTTTGTGAGTGACATGTTGAATAGAATGTCTTCTCTATTCTATTTCCCAGGCTATTACCTGTTAGTGGTCTTCCACGTGGGTGGAGATGAAACTGCAACCAAGAGCCATTAAAAGGAACTTCAGGGCTCTGGAACAGTCAATGCCAGAATCTGGGACACAGGTTATATTTTCATCTCTTCTTCCAGTTATGAGCCATGACGCTGGAAGTTTAGGGCGGATCCAGTCTACTAATATGTGGCTCTGTGGATGGTATCACCAACACAACTTTGGACAACGGGATAGCCTACACAGCACAAGACTTGCTAGCCTTTGCTAGCCCAAAAAGGGAAGACGGTCTTTGCCCAGGAGATTTCAGGGCTGATCTATAGGGCTTTAAACTAGTTAAGAAGGGAGAGGGGGGTAACAATATCAGTCTCATCTGTGTCAAGCTGTGGGATAACACCAGGGTTAGAGGGACAGAGTGCTACTAAAGGCCTTCAACCAGTTCAACCAGTTAGTCTGAGACAAGCTGAGGATGTTGCAGCACAATTAAAGTCTTACAGAGATGAACCAGGGGGTCCTGAGCTAGTAGGAACCAACAGGAGAATGTCCCTAGAATACCTCAAGCGAATTAAGGGGTATTCCACCAAGGTGACATGGCCAGCAGCCCAGCTGAGGTGTCTCTACATGAACGCACGTAGCATGGGCAACAAACAGAAGGAATTAGAAATCTGCATGCAGGAAAGGGGTTATGATCTGGTGGCAATTACAGAGACATGGTGGGACAGCTCACATGACTGGAATGTGGTCCTGAGTGGCTATGTCTTTTTTAGGACAGACAGGCCAACAAGGCGAGGTGGTGGAGTTGCTCTTTATGTGAGAATGTATCAAGTTCTGTCCAGGCATGGATGAGGCGCGAATTGAGAGTTTGTGGGTGAGAATTAAGGGGCAGGCTAGCTTGGGTGATGCTGTGGTGGGTGTCCATTAAAGGCCACCTGATCAGGATGAGGAAGTTGATGAGGCCTTTTACAGGCAGCCTACACTCGGCTCCCCGGGGGATTTCAGCCACCCAGATATTTGCTGGAAGGCCTACCCAGACAGCCATCCTCAGTCCAGGAGGTTCCTCCAGTGCATCGACGATAATTTCTTGACGCAAATGGTGGATGAGCTGACTAGGAGAGGAGCACTGCTGAATCTCATACTCACTAACGAGGAGGGTCTGGTTGAATCAGTGAAGGTTGAGGGCAATCTTGGCTGCAGCGACCATGAGAAAGTGGAGTTCAGGATCTTGTGTGGTAGGAACAGAATACCGAGGAGGATCACAACCCTGGACTTCAGCAGGGCCAGCTTTGGCCTTTTCAAGCAGTTACTAGAGGAAATCCCATGTGACAAGGTATTGGAAGGTAAAGGGGCCCAAGATAGTTGGTTAATATTCAAGGACCACTTCTTCCAAGATCAAGATAAGTGCATCCCAGTGGGTAGGAAATCAAGAAAGGGAACCAGGAGACCCACGTGGTTAAACAGGGAACTGTCGGGGAAACTTAAGTGAAATCAGAGAGTCTATAGATCATAGAAGGAGAGGCTGGCCACTTGGGAGGAATGTAAAACTGTTGTCTGATGATGCAGGGAGGCAACTAGGAAAGCTAAGGCCTCCTTGGAATTAAACCTTGCAAGGGAGATCAAGGACAACAGAAAGGGCTTCTTCAAATACATTGCAGGTAAAGCTACCACCAGAGGCAGTGTAGGCCCACTGCTGAATGAAGTGGGTGCCATGGTGACAAAAGATACAGAGAAGGCAGAGTTGCTGAATGCCTTCTTTGCCTCTATCTATATTGCTGGAGACTGTCCTCAGGAGCCCCAGAGCCCTGAGGCCCCAGAGGAAGTCAGGATAAAGGAGGCGCTTGCCTTGATTGATGAGGAGG